>NW_010558943.1:0-1113 GCF_000687285.1 Phaethon lepturus
TCTTGTAGACGGGCGTCACAGTGGCAAGCCTATCATTGGTGTCATAATTCCTTTCATTGGCGTCATAAAAATAATTTAAAAATAAATACTTTACCTCATACAGGAGACATTCTGCAGACATTATGTTGTAAATTATGTAGAGAAATAATATAATATAAACAATGATGGTTATGAGAATAATTTTCTGACAGAGCAGCTCTTTAGTATTATTTGCACAAATATGGATTTGTATTTTCATATGTTAATATAAATGGAACATAGTTGGAATAAAAAGCATTTTGCATTTGCATCATGATAGATGGAACTCTCTCCTGGCCTTTCCCTTTGTCATTTATAGTTTATTTATTTACTTAAACCTCAAACCTGGTGGAAGAAAATGAAGAAATCTAATGCAGCCTCTACGAATCTCTGCCAATAACAAGCAACCCCAAGAACTAACCTGTTGAAAGCCTCTGCCTCCAGTGAAACTCCACCTTCCTTGTCTTTTGCAATGCTTTGCTCCACATGTAGCCTCTGCCTACCTCAGTGCCACAGCTGTGGCTTCACCAGTGCGACGAGCTTGGGCCCCAGCTCTGGCAGGGTTGAATGGGCTCCCAATGAGCTTTAGGAGAGATCCCTTCTCATAGCAATAGCAAAGCCAAGAGGACAACTCTGTAATACTTGTTTGCAACACTACTAGAGTGTAGAAGAACAGTACCTAAGGTCCAAGTGTTCAGGGCCCTGAAGAGAAAAATCTGTCCAAAGTGAGTCATAGCTCTGGCAGAAAACAAAAGATGTCACAAGGCCATGGATGGGGCAGAGCAGAGGAACAAAGGGAGGGTTAGGGGTTGGAGTGTCACACCTCTTTAACTGAGGCACCTACCTTTCCATCCAAGCTAGACAGTCTGCCCTCCCTCCAGAGATGGAGCATCTGCTGTGAGGTATGACCCATCTGATGTGAAGAGGGAGGGTGCCATGGCCTCATGCCGTGCATGCCCCCTGGCAGAAGCCAGGCAGTCAGGGCAGTGCCACAGAACAGGAGCTTGATTTTCATTACGCTCTATGGAGGAATTATAGCAAAAGGCCATTATAAGGAGAGGTTTGAGGAATCACAGAATCACAGAATCACTAAGG
>NW_010558944.1:0-224 GCF_000687285.1 Phaethon lepturus
GCCAGCCGCGGTTCTGGCGTGTCGGCCCCGGTGCAGCGGGACGGCTCCCAGCGCATCTCGGGGGGATGCCGGCCCATCCAGGGCGCTTTGGCGCGCGAGCGGGGACGGGTGCGTGGCACGGGACCCCGTACCGAGCGTGACGGCGACTGTGCCGAGGAGGGTGCAGGCTGAAGAGATGTTGCTTTGGTGACACGGAGCAACAGGTGACCAGGAGGGGTTTCGTC
>NW_010558944.1:382-672 GCF_000687285.1 Phaethon lepturus
ACGCGCTGGGTGAGGATCAAAAGGGTTTTTGTGTAATCGGAGGGTGTGACGGGTCTGTCGTCGGCCTCCCCCTCCTTTTTGACTTTCCTTTTCCGGTTTTAGCAGCGCAGAGTGCCGCCAGCGGGACGGCAGCGTGCCCCTTTCCTTGTAGGGATGGGGGCGGCGAGGGAGGTGGGGGGGATGCCGAGGGAAGGAAGAGTTTCTGATGCTGTGGGAATGTGAGCTCTCAAAACTCTGTAAACAGCTGGTGACTCACTGCATAACTATGGCACCAACTGCCTGCGCGGCCC
>NW_010558944.1:1088-1937 GCF_000687285.1 Phaethon lepturus
GTGGGGTTCGGTGCCGGAGGAGAGAGGGAAGGACTCGGTGATGCTCTAGAAAACGCAGCGCACACCAGTTGCTGTAAGTGATCCATTCATCACGGCGCATCTCGGCTGTCCTTGTCCCTCCTCCAGACATGGAGAGCTGTGCTGTCTCCGGCTTAAAAATAGAGGAGGCGCCTAAATACGCTCCCTAATGTTGAGGATAGTACCTCGCAGTTTTTTGCTTACGGGATTATTTGTACCCAGCCCTCGGTCTTCATCTTGATTTTTACGTAAGTTGTGTGATGATGAGGTGTCTCGACGGATAAAATTCAAGTGACAGCAGTGGAGGCACATGGAGAGCTGTGCTGTCTCCGGCTTAAAAATAGAGGAGGCGCCTAAATACGCTCCCTAATGTTGAGGATAGTACCTCGCAGTTTTTTGCTTACGGGATTATTTGTACCCAGCCCTCGGTCTTCATCTTGATTTTTACGTAAGTTGTGTGATGATGAGGTGTCTCGACGGATAAAATTCAAGTGACAGCAGTGGAGGCTGCCCACCGGCCCCTGTTTGCAGATATGAATGAGTTTGTTTACTCTCCGACGACCTCGTGATGTCTTTGCACAGACATGACCTGAAGTCATTATTGCTTTTGGGCTTCTCTGTTTCCATGGCGACTGTATCCGGGTTGGCTACTTTCCCAAGGTCACCATGGCAACTATCAGAAGGGAATCATGCTTGGGATGCTTTGGCTGGATTTTTCATGAATGATTAGGATGTGTGACACGATGCAGACGTGGAAATGGGGAGGGTTTGGGCTGGGCTGGAGACGGGGGGGAAGAGAGAGAGAGAGGACTCCCGCCAGACAGGCTGTGA
>NW_010558945.1:0-3508 GCF_000687285.1 Phaethon lepturus
AAGCGTCAGGACCTACAGGGATCCACCCTCAAGCCCACACCCACTAACTGCCCAGGTACCCCATAATTAACCAACCCCGCAGCATTTTCGCTTATATTCCAGCTCGCTCCTCCAAAATACACCTTTTTCACTAAATAGGTGGCCTTTCTATGGTTTCCCATAGACCCACGCCACGATGAGCTTTTTCATCCTGACGGCTTTTCCCACAGGAGCTGCACAGCTTCAGCCCCACCAGCTCCGGCTGCTTTTCATGGGAATTCAGTAATTCCGTTAATCAGGCCTCTTGCCCCCAACTGTCCGTTTTGGGCCGCTCTCCACCACAAAGGGTGGAGAAACCAAAGCTCATTTGAACAACATCGTGCGCGGCTTTAAACGAGCGCCGTTCCCAAGGACGACGGCGACGATCTTTGCAGATTCGGTTACAGGACGCAAGCGCGCGGGGAGCGCGCCATGCCTCCGCCCGAAGCGCTTCCCCTCCTCCTGCCTGAGCCCTCGCTTTGGCAGGAAAGAAATAATGACAAATTTGGGCAAAGCCGTTTAACAACTCCAGATACATTACGGGGGATATAAAAGTCCGCGGGATTAACCTTCGGAATCTGCAGATGGATAAAACAGGTTTTGCCGGAGCAGCTAACGCAATAATTGACAAGCGTGAGAGCAAATAATTAGGTGCTTTTAAGGCTAGAAACAACAATGCGGAACACACACGCAGAGGTAATACTTGCCATCACGGGATGAGGAATCTGTTTTCCGAACATGCTGCTGTCACAGGAAGCCACGAAATGACGTCATTCGGCTCCAAGTCCACCGAAGCCTTTACAGCAGTCCTTTCCGTTCCTTCGAAGATGTTCTTCCCCCCCCCCCGCAACTTAAGAGAGCGTCTAGACCGTTTAAATCTAGACATCAAAGCGAAGTTCCTCCAATCTATTCCTCAAATCAATTTGCTTTGCTTTCCACCCCTAACACAGCACGTCTCCCCGGAAAACAGGCAAACACTTCCCATGCTTGTGCGCCTACGGCACGTTTCGACCCACAACAGCATCTTACCGCAAATAGAGATATCCTGGAAAAAAAAAAATACCGCTTTGTGATGGGAGGGCAGAGGCTGCTCAAGCCAGCCCAAGTGCCAGAAGCAGAATCTCACAAAGATATTTAACGCATCCCTAAAGGGTATGCAACTCTTCTTCTTGTTTAGGTATGCACAAAACTCCAAACTAAGCGTTTTAGGAAATTCTGCTGTTCGAAGGGAGCACGGGAAGCTGCTCCTTATGGCAATTTGCCTGCGCAAGACCCAGCGCGGGGCTTCCCGATCAGCCATCGGTGAAGGCCAACGGTAACCCCACGCTATTTTTCCCCAGGTAATTTCCAGAGGAGGATGATGGACGGTTCGCTTAGAAATAAGGGGCCGGAGCAGAAGCGCGCGGGCGCGCTGCCAGCTCTCCCCCACGATTCTCTCTGCGCCTAAGCGGCGTGCTCGCTCGCGTACCCTCGCTGCCGGCAACCCCCCCGTGCCAAGGCGGCCAAGAGATGGGGTTGGCAAGTTCACGTGCCGGGCGGCACGGGTCGTTACTATCAGAAAGACACGTCCGCTTCTGCAAATCCCACGTTTTTGTAAGAGTCAAAAGGCAAATGGAAAGAGAGACTCAAGTCTCCGAGAGGCTCTCGGTTACAAACCGCAGACGTTGTCAGTGGTCTCGATCTGCTGCAGCAGAGGCACAAGCCCCCTTTCATCTTCTCCACAAAAAACCGCTTCTCCACAGCAATGTCAGCTCTCCGGGTTTGATTGCTGTTCCAAAAAGGAGCCACAGAAAAGCCTGAAGATAGGCATCAGCACGGCATTGTGCTCGCCTGCTCTCTTTACATCCCACATATCATACGTATTCACACCAAATACTCGTCTCCCCCAAATACATGCTATTTTCTGCAGAAAGGCAATTTAACACCCTGCTGAGGGAGGACGCACGCTCTCACCAGAGAGGAGGCGATGGAGAGGTTTGGGATTCTCCTCTGGATGCTACCCAGCAAAGCGGGACGATAAAGCGGAGACTGCGCGGCAGAGGAGCGTGTCCCCGAGGACAGCAGCGAGGACCGCGACACACCAGCTCCCCGTCAGATAACCCCGACGGTTCAGCTCCCAGCCGCGGCGTATAAAACCTGTGGAATTTTAATTTAGAGGGAGAAGTGGCATGAAAAGATGCGAGGCAGAACAACTCTGTAAGGACTGAGAAGGGCAAGAAATGGATTTATGGATGCCCTCAGAAGAAATGCTGCTTCCAAAAAAGGTTTGCCCAAGCAACGAGAGAGACAGGCAGTTCTCCAAGACCAGGATGCAGCCCAGCCCTGGACCACACCGCAGCAGAGCATCGCTCGGTCCCTTTTCCTTCATCAGTGACGAGGTTGATCCTCTCCCAAGCACTGAGTCTCCCAGGCACCCAAAAGAGATCCACGATGCCTTTACTGTGGCATCAGGCTCCCCTTCCTCTTTCCATGGGCGTCTTTGCTCCCTTCCCATTGCCCGAGTGATCCGAAAGCAAACTCTAGCTGTGGTGCTGCAGGTACTTAAAATCTGCAGCTGACCACACGTCTGAAAAGCCAAACTCGAGAGCTTTTTCCATGTCTCAGGGCAAACACAGCCCTGCCCGCTCCAGCTCCCGCACCACAGAGGCGTCAGAAATCCTAACGACAGAAGCCCGTTTCTCATCAGGTGCTCCCTGCTGCAGCTCCTCTGCTGCGCTCAGAGGTCTTTGCAATCTCGCAGTTTTTGGACGCAGACACCTAACTTCATCAGGCACAACAGAAAACCAGGAACCTGCCCCCAAAGTCACCCCCACCGAGCCTGGCTGGCAGCTGGGAGCAGCCCGCCCGCACCGCAGACCGCCAGCGCCGTCCCCATCCCGGCGGCTCCTCGCAGGGAGCCGGGGAAGGAGGACCAGTACGATTAGAGAAAGAGGGAATTTATCAGACTACCGACGCCGCGCAGCCAGAGCCCGGCTGAGGGGCACCGGGGTACCAGGACACCCCGGGAGCCGCCGCGCGTGTCACGCTGGATCACAATCGATACCTCCGCAAAGCTGCTCCTACCCAGCGACGCGCCGTCCTCCTGCAAAGCCTCCGTCACCTTCGGTCCCCTGGGCGCGCAGCCCGTGGCCACCGCTCAGCCTCTCACCCCAGGGGAGGCACCCCCAGGCCCCCGATACCCCCCTCGGCCAGGGGTGCGTCAGCAAAACGTCGCAAAGAGCTTTTCTCCGCGACTGCTGCAAACAAACTGGCTACGGAAAGGACTTGGGACAACGCCTTCAAGAGCGTTTGTTCAGTGTCTGCTCCGGTGGGTCAGCTCAGACCTGCTCCCTTGGTCGGAAAGAGCCCGTTGCACCTCCTGCTAACACAGCAGGCACCTCCAAAATACGTACCTGGCTGGCTTGAGGACCCCAGACACGTTGCTTCCACAAAATCCATCCCACTCCCCGAAAGCGTCAGGCACCAAGACTCAAGCGAAGTTCAAGCGGGA
>NW_010558945.1:3721-6642 GCF_000687285.1 Phaethon lepturus
CCGAGAGCGCCGACCACGAAGACTCAAGCGAAGTTGAAGCGGGAACAGATTGCAAAGCTCGCAGCCACGAGGAGCAACGCCCTGAGCCTTCAGCACCCCACGCGTGAAGACGGAGCCTGAAAAACGAGGCCCCCGGTCGACCGATGCCCCAGGGTTTCGTGCGCAGACGTAACCGCAGCCCGGCTCCGCGCGCTGCGCCACGAGCGCGGCGGTTCCGCAAGCTGCCGCGGCAGCAGCGAAGGCTCTTACCTCACGCTTCGCTGTCAACAAGAAGTTTTGAGAATTGAATTTTAATAAGCTGGAGCGTGAAGCCTTGCTATGTATCGCGCTAGCGCCCAAGTTCAGCGCCTGATTTATAGCGACGCACTTGGGCCCTGTTCGGGGCACGGAGGGACCCCTCGGGGGGAGACGTCTGCCCTCAAAGGCTGGGCAATGAGCCTCCCGCCTGCAAAGCCCCTTTTGGCAGCTCGGGGTTTCACACTAAGGACGCAGATTTTTTTTTTTTCTGCATCACCAGTGCCAGAGAACACCAGGTTTACTCCTCAAAGAAAACGTAACGGGAGGAAAGGTCGTCCTTTTGGAGGCTCCCCAGCCGCGCCGGTGATCGAGAGCGCGCCCGAATCCAACAGACAAAGCCACCCGTCATCTTCCCCACGTTTAAGACTAGGACCCATTGATACCTCGCTCTCCACAGCTGCAAGTCTAACACCGAACGTCTTCGTGGTTACGCTACGGACCAGGGAGTCGGAAACCCTGGATCAAGTAAACCCTGAAGTTGAAGGACTTTAAACTTACTCATCCTCCAGAGCTTCACTAAAACTCCTCTGCACAGGCCTTAAAGGAATGATCATCTAAATATTATGCTCTCCATGCCAGATGAGGCCTTTGACTAGAAAGACTCCAGAAAGGATATTTTAAATTAGCATCTTCAAAGAGTAAGATGTAAATGGGGACCCGAGGTGCTATCTGCGTCCAAAACAGCCATGTGCATATTACTACGCACAAATTTACTTCTCAGCGCATGCAATTGTTTCAGAGCATGAAACTAATCGCTCCTTCACACCATGAACTATGCAGGATGGAGATAAAGTAGGAAATTATTAGAAGGCCTACAGCAAGACCTTGATCTCGCTATAAGCTCAGTGCAAAAATGCTCCTGATACGTGACAGGACTGAGGTCAGTCAGAACCCAAATTCCTCAGGTTCCTTCACAGGATCAGCTCTCAAACTCTGGAAGAACAAATAGCAGGGAAGATTTCTGAGAAGATGGAAACGGAGCATTTTCAACAGCCCGAGATGACGACTCGCAAAACAGCAACAGCACAGAGCACAGAGGTAACTGATGGCCTCCGGGGCAAAAGTCAAAGTCTTTGCATTGTAGCTACAAAAGTGTACAGGGATCAAAGAAATAGAGAAAACTCTATTTTAGGCTGTCATGAGCATAAGGGTCCTCCTGGCCCTTTGGCATCACCAACTACCAAGTCGCGACTGAAATCTTTCCTACGCTGTGTATGCCCGAGAGCACTGCGCAGCACGGAGGAGAAATCCTTTATTCCAGCAGCAGGGCGTAGCTCCTGTTCCCTTCCCAGCGGAATTTTGGCAGCATCCCTGCTAACACCACCATTCTTACCATCGCACGCCAGCTCCATGCAACGCGAGCTGGGACACGGCAACCAGCCCGTGCCACCGACACGCCGAATTAGGAAGCGAGATAAGCCAAATGCTGAGCAAGGTGTCATTAACAACATCTTCAAGCACTTTACCAGCATTAATTAAGGTGTCTTCCATTTAATGCTGGGAGGAGACTACAGCAAAACACAAGAGGCTAAACAAACCAACCACCTGATTCAGCATGGCAAGTTCTTGCACCCCAACTTTGAGTAGAAGCAATACCCACAGGGAAATCCAAACTACTGAAAATACAGATGCAGATTCAGCAGAGACCCTAAGCCAAAAGCCCGGAGGCGCACCCAGCACGACCGGGGACCACAAAGCTGCGACAGCGCTTGCTGCGATGCTCTGCCCGCATCCCCCCCAGGACCACAGGGCGCAGGCACACCTTTTGCTCACAATTAAGTCAACCAATACTAATTCAAACACGAGGGTGCTGACACACGGCTCCACGGATGATCCCGAGAGCTGGCTGTAATTGCTGCGCTAAGCGCCGGGACGCGAGGTATTGATTTCCACCCTGATCTGCGTCCAGGTTTACATGGAGGCTGCAGCCAAAATACTTCTTCCAGCAAACTCACCGTTTAAAAATGACTGTCAGGACTGAGAGGTTGGAATGATTAACACTCACACTAAGGGCTGTAACAATAGGCAAGTTCCATTCCTACTTACCTATGCACACCCACCACCCAGTCCCGCTCTCCCTCTTTGCTGAATTCTTCCAGTTTTGGTTTTTGAAGCATAGCTCACCGCTGCAAAAATAGCGCATTACAGCGGAGAAAAGTCTCAATGTGCGCAAAAGGGGCAGAGTTATTACCTCGAGCTGTCTCAAGCTGCACCGTAATTATATGAAGAACACATTTCGCAAACTCCGTATTAATTACTGGCTGGGCGTAGCACGGAGGCACACATTTCGCCTCCTTTCACGCGACTCGGGGTTGACCTGGAGCACCTGCCTGCAGCAACGAGATCACCGAGCTCCTTCCCACGACAAGCAAAGGGATCCGACGCTTTTGCCAACGTGCTCCTCTCCCAGGACCGGAGCAGATCCCTGCCAGGCACCCGTCAGCCACCCGAGCACCACCAGCATACCCCAGGATTGCACTTGCAGGTACACGGCTGCCCACCCAATTCACCAGCCTGCTGCCTTCCTTTTAACGTATTTGCCTTAACCAGACAGCTTGGCGGCCCTCCTACTTACAAGGCACGCGACAGCGGAGATATTCAGAGATACTCTTTTTCACCCCACC
>NW_010558945.1:6673-8576 GCF_000687285.1 Phaethon lepturus
TCCTCGAGGAAAAGCATAAGGCTCCCTACAGATATCTCGGGCCTGCCTGTACAAACGCAGAGCGATGCAGGAGCGCGTTTATGGCAGTATATGAGCAATAGTATGAAGCTTAGGGAGGAAGCCCAGAACAGAGAGCGAGTTTAACCGGTGGGTTTTGCAGAGACCAAGCACGCTCGCCTTCTCCTCAATAAGCACGATGAGCACAACGCACTCCAGGCACAATTTTACACTTAACTGCTTGGCTTCTGCTACACCACCAGCGGCACACGGCCACATACGTTTTAAATAATAGCCTCTTAAACTCGTAGGGAAGATAAAAACACATTTATGGCTACAAGGCCAGCGAGTCACACCTCTTCAGAGGAACGTCCTCTCTCCTAGCTCCTAGACACCGGCACGCCGAGCCAAATTTGCCAGCTTAAAGCGTGGGAAGACTGAACGAACCCTTCAGCAGCGGCTGAAGGTACCACTCCCGCACCCAGGCTGGGACCGGTCTTCGCCACCGGTCACAGGGACCCCACAACGCCAAAGCACATGTAATCATAGTTATTAATCAGAAACACACACGCTTTGGGGAACGGAGCACAATTCTTCAGCACCGTCACAGCGCACCAACTGTTTTCCAGCGTGACGACAGTAAAGGAACCCAAAGGGGAGTTTTTCCACCACTCTGACTAAAAAAAACCTCTGAGGAAAACAGAAAAAGAAATCCTGGCTCTTCGAGAACCGCACGCACACCCCTCCCTTGCTGGGGCATGCTGTGGGAACAAAGGCACTGCCCCTCTGCAAAAACACACGTGTCTCAAAGTCTCCGGGAGAAGGAACGAGCCACAGTGTACCCGCAGAAAAGCGCGTGTGCACAAGCAGCCAAAGGATTTCGCCTGCTTTTCTAGCTGCAAGGCTGCACTTCCACACTCGCGCTGATGCCCTCCGCAGCGTGTCACCAGATGCATTCCCGATCCCCCGGCCCCAGCGGGGGAAGATGAAGGCATCCTCCTTCTGCCCTTTCAGCAGATTTTTATAAAAAGAAAGCGCCGCGGTAGCCTGGACGCGCTGCGCGGCAGGGTCCAGGTTCAGATTATACCAACAGGCACAGCAACGCTGAAAATACCTCACCGCACACGTAACTTGACTCGCCGCGTACCCGCGGCTACCGCTCCGCTGGGTCCGGCTCCTGCCGCCCGGCAAACCCACCGGAGGATGGATTAAGTTCGTTGGAAGAAGTGGAATTCACACACTACACCCCCTGCTACCGAAACAGCAAAATACAGCAAGCTGGACGGAACAAACGCGCAAATTAATCCCTCTAAATCAATCCGCATTAATGCCACGACCCATGAGACACCGGCGGTGCAACGGCAGCCTGCCAGGAGCAGCGATGCCCACCAAGAGCTACGCTACCTTTAAAAAGCTACAGCTTAACCAGAACACGGCTGTTAAACCGCGCCTAACCGGCATACCAAAGGACGCTCACAGTCAGTAACGGGTAAGTAACAGCTACCGACGTTTTTAACACGCAGGTGTAAATTCAGTTCAGTTACCGGGAAAGGCAAAGGCGTGCACAACGTTTGCCCCGACACCAGGGTGGATGGTCACGCAAGCCTACGATTATTTGGTGAAGATGGATATATTGGTATTTCGATGTTTCTAAAGCAACGGCGATGGCAGCACTACTTCGATTAGCAGGAAACAGCGAATTTCAGCCAGGCAAGAGCCGGACCCCGGTCAAGAGCGCCGCAGAACTTGGGACCCCGCTGGTTCAACCTTCGCGCAAAGCCAAGAGCAGAAATCGCTTCCCGCTCCCCCCGCACCCCGTTTTCCACCCCCGGCCTCCCAGGCCTGCTGCCAAGTTTCGAGGGGGTCGAGCGCAGAGGGAGGGGGACGTATGCATCGCATCGGGGCT
>NW_010558946.1:0-2604 GCF_000687285.1 Phaethon lepturus
GCACAAGGAAAACCACACCACCCAAGCCTTGTGTCAAAACAGGCACAATTTATCTCCTCAAACAGCAGTGGCAAGGTTTGGAGGTTAATTCACCCGCTGCCGATGTGGTATGAGAAGCTTAACAAGGTTTACCGTTAACTTCTTCAAGATGTGGCTTAGAGAGTGAGAGGCTGGAGCCCCCACAGCTCTGCACGTCAGTGTTTACTGCCAGTGACTCCGGCCGGCCGGGGGTCCGATTGTGAGCAGCTGCCAGTCCTTTCTGATGATGTTCTGAAGCAGAGATCTGCTGACAAATTTAAATTCATGGAGTGAGCCTCGATTCGTATTTGTTATCCCTACCTGAACTGCTGTGGGGCCTGGCATTTCACCAACAGGCACCAAGGAATCATGGCCAATGTGTGTATGACGGCGTCCCAACTATCCCGTCACTGGTGAACATGAAACAGAGAGGAAGGAGGGGATGGTTCTTTGAAGCTGGCAGACTGATACACACGCTCACCAGAAACCTTCTGGTGGGTGAGGAAAAATATGACAACTAAGAAATGTGAAATCACAGTGCAGATAGAAAGGAAGGTGACAATGGGAAGTCACCTCCCTGGCACTTGTCCGTCCGGTGCAGATACGGACTAGTGGAGGAACTGTTCTTTCTCAGTCAGATCACTGGAGTAAAACACAGCTTCTATAGGAACTGGGGTTGTTTAGTTGGAGGAGGCTGAGGGGAGACCTTGTCGCTCTCTACAGCTACCTGAAAGGGGGTTGTAGTGAGGTGGGTGTCTTCTCCCAGGTAACTAACAATAGGATGAGAGGAAATACCCTCAAGTTGCGGCAGGGGAGGTTTAAGTTGGGTATTGGGGAAAACGTCTTTACAGAGAGATAGGTCAAACATCGGAACAGGCTGCCCAGGGTGGTGATGGAGTCACCCTCACTGGAAGCGTTCAAAAAACGTGTAGACATGGCACTTGGGGACATGGTTTAATGCGCATGGTGGTGTTGGGTTGACAGTTGGACTTGATGATCTTAAAGGTCTTTTCCAGCCTTAATGATTCTGTGATGCTAAACCGTGGTGATGCAAGTTGTGGACAAAGTCTCTGCTGAAAAAAGTCACTTTATGTCCTTCTCTAACAACTACATTTGAAACAGAGAAAGGAATATGGGCTCTTCCTTGCATTATTACACCCTGACACCAGATGTGCAGTCTCTGGGAGAGGAGCTGCTATCATGAGTGTGCAAAGCCTATTGAGCTCCTTCCAAAATCCATCAACCTCCTCTGAAAAAGAACAAGAAAGCTGGTATTATGGACAAAAGGAACTGTATCCTAATATAAGTGTCTCCCACATTTTACTCTGTGTATCTAAGCTAAGATCTCCACTTTAATGATTTGCATTTTAAGTGACTATTGAAGTGTCCTGGTTCCATATTTGCCTACACAAGCATCGAGGGGTAATCCAAAACTCCTCTTCCTTGTTTCTTGTTCCAAAAGCTCCAGATCCTGTCTCCTTCCCCAGAGGCATGCTACCTCAGGCATAGTGCACATAGCATGAGAGCTCAGAAGTTTGTTCTCATATCCATCACACAAAACCAGGAAAAGATGAAACTTGGAAGAATCAGCTTGTTCCTCTTCCTTGATGACACATCTACAAAACATGTGATGCCTCCATTCCACCCAGAAGTGGTAATACTCATCCTTCAGGTTGGGCATGGACAGGCAGTGGAGCACATAGCCAGTCAAAGGCAGAACTACTTCACCCTGAGAGGCAGAGAGCAGAAGGGACCTTAATGCAAACAGTCACTTAAGCCTTGCTACGCTGGGATCACCTCTAGGGACTCAGTGAGGATAACACTGTGTTGCTGCTTCTGTTTGGCAGCACATCGCCGAGTGAGGCAAGAGGAGAGCTAAATTCTTTCAGGAACTGGATTACACAGCCCATGCCAACGAACACCTGAACAACTACCTAAATAAATAAGAGAGCTCTAAGCGTTCCCTTTGAAGCCAGAGATAGGATGCTTCCAGTGCCCTCAGCACTAGATTCAGAAGTTCACAATGCTTTGAAGCATTTTAGGCAAACAGCCCTCAGGACAGAATAAATCAGAAGATAATTTTTCTGGGTATCACTCATCTGACCTATTTGAAATGGCCAACTTGAATGACTTGGAACATACTCCCAGGATGGCGTTTTCTCTCTCCACGGGCAATGCAGGCAACTACGTACGTGTCCACCTCCAGAGTCTCCTGGTTTAAGGATGGGCAAGATGGATCCTACCACAGATATATTTGGTTTCTAGAATGCTCTTTGCGAGAGCAGACTAATCTGTTCAGAGAGACATGGCTTGAGAAGATAAACGGGATTTGCAGCCTCATGAAGGAGATGAAAGCTGGCTGCCCATATATGATGACAAGGGGTGGTGAGTCGAGTGCACAACACAACAGCTCGGAAAGAACAGGGCACGCTGTTCTATCTATCTATTCCCCTCTGCCACAGCTGCTGGATGCCTTGCGCGGCTCAGCCATGAGGATTCAGGACCCAGGCTCAGGGCACACTGCTCCCAGCCTCAGCCACCAGGAAGCTGTAGGTGCAAGCAAGCACAGAGCACAACCAGCTGCGC
>NW_010558947.1:0-1540 GCF_000687285.1 Phaethon lepturus
TCCCTGCTTGACCTAACGAGATCCTTGTACAGGCTTTGCAGTTACTATGGAAACCAAAGTGTCAATAGGTGAGCCACTTAGCCCCAGACTAAGTGCACAAGCAGCTGAATTAATTGCCCTAACCTAAGCCTGTAAACTAAGCACAGTCAAATCGGTTAACATCAATACAGACTCATGATAGGCCTTTGGAGTGTGCCACGCCATGGGAAAAATTTGGAAACAAAGAGGTTTTGTAACCTCAGAAAGAACACATATTTAGAACAAAGAACAAATCAAAAGGAGTCTTCAAGGCTATTAGCCAGGGATGAACAAGTAACACAATATATCCTAAATATTCAACAAACTATAAAACAAAGTCAGAATCAGGCCCAATTGGTACAGCCAGTAGCACTAGAGGGATCGTTACATACCTTTTCCCCAGGGGATAAAGGAGGGATAAAGGTACATAAATGGAAAAATGGATTGTCACCAAAGTGGGAAGAAACCTATCTTGTATTTCTAACCTCTTTTTTCTGTTGTAAAGGTAGAGGGTAAAGGTTCCTGGATTCATCACTCCCATGTAAAAAAGGGACCAGATGGCAAAAACTGATCCTACAACAGAAACACCTAATTTGTATAAATATGCCTTCACAAACAGTTATTGTCCTGGTTTCAGCTGGGATAGAGTTAATTTTCTTCATAGGAGCTAATATGAGGCTATGCTTTGGATTTAGGATGAAAAAATGTTGAAAGCATACTGATGTTTTCAGTTGTTGCTAAGCAGTCAAGGACTGTCCAGCTTCCCGTGCTCTGGCCTGACAGCGAGAAGGTGGGGAGGTGCACAGGAAGCTGGGAGGGGACACAGCCAGGACAGCTGACCCAAACTGGCCAAAGGGATATTCCATACCATATGACATCATGCTCAGTATATAAAGCTGGGGCGCAGAAGAAGGAAGTGGGGGGGGACACACAACATTCGGAGCTATGGTGTTTGTCTTCCCAAGTGACTGTTATGTGTGATGGAGCCCTGCTTTCCAGGAGGTGGCTGAACACCTGCCTGCCCATGGGGAGTAGTGAATGAATTCCTTGTTCTGCTCTCCTTGTGTGCGCGGCTTTTGCTTTACCTATTAAACTGTCTTAATCTCAATCCACGAGTTTTCTCACTTTTACCCTTCTGGTTCTCTCCCCCATCCCTTTGTGGGGGGACTGAGCAAGTGGCTGCGTGATGCTTGGTTGCTGGCTGGGGTTAAACCACAACAGTCCTTTTTGGCACCCAATGTGAGGCTCAAAGGGTTTGAGATAATGACAGATTTGATTGGAATGTGCTAGATGATAGAATTTATAGCTGTTATAGCTGTTTAGCTACTAATTGGCAGGCTCCTGTGCTTGCCATGGGTTTGCTTTCCTTACTGTAGAGTCTAGAGCTCATTAGTGGCTGCGTTTTGCTTTTGCTGCTTGTCATACTGCTGTACTGCTTATCGTCTGACTCTGCTGTGCCTGGGGACATTTTGATAACAGCAGTGGCAATGAGCCTGGGCTGGCAGATGGCCAGAGCATTGCT
>NW_010558948.1:0-9707 GCF_000687285.1 Phaethon lepturus
ACTGATATACTTTAAAAGAAATATTTGAACTGCTCATGTGCGTTACTGTATTCTAAATTAGCCTTGATAAGCAAGGAAAAAGGTCTGACTGCTGTTTTGGGGAGAGTCTGAGGAACGGGGGCAGTGCAAATCTGTGCTAGGGTGTAGAATACAATGGACAGAAAGAAACAGTAATGCAGACCTTGCAATATAACTGTGGTTCTTTGGATTCCCCTGGATACTGCCACCTTCCCTCCAGACTAGGAAATGGGTAAAAATACAATTTTATATTTTAAAACTATTGAAAATATGTAATTAAAATATTTAATTAAAAATAAAAAGTGCACGTAGAGGTTTCCAGAGGAAGATGATTGCCATGGTTCTTATGGTTACCTTATAGAGAAAATGAGCACAAGAGGAGGGCATGTTCACAAAACAACAAAGAAGCTGAAAAGAAGTGCTGTTGTTAACACTTCTCCATAGATTACAAACATGAGCATGCTTGGTTTTGTAAAAAGACCCAATGATTACAAAGGATAGACATAAGACGTTTTCTTTTCCCACAGTGTAACAAGTTCTTGGAGTTCCTTTCCCCAGGATCTCTCTGAAGGAAGGATGAACGAGACCTGGCCGAGGTCTGGTCCTGTGGGTGGAAATAGAGAACATCCACGTGGTTCACACCTGAGGTGGGAGGATATTCCTGAAGGACATCTACACTTGTGCTTTGAGTGATACTGCTTCATTAGTGCTCAGAAAGACATTTCATCAGTAGATCCTGCAGTGATCCACTACAGTGCTTCACACAGCTTCCAGTAAAACTGTAGGTACTGTTGGAAAAGAAACCTGGCCTGGAGATGCCAGGGGCCTTATTCAATATAATGATTACTTTTCTTCACTTTTGTCACAGTCATGAGTGACCTCATCAACCCTCCTCACCTCCCAGACAGCAAGCTTCAAAGCCCTCCTTGCAGCTCAGTGCAGGGGACATGCCTTTAGACACGTCCTTGACATTGATGTTGGGATGCCTCTTCACACCTCTCTTGACACTGATAGACTTGTTGGCAAACAGAGAAACTGGGAGGACAACAGTGTGTCTGGGGCAGGCAGGGCTTACTGAAATGGGGGAACACTTTGACACCAGTATCATTAACAGGTCACATCCTGCTCAGATGAGAAAGTCTCCCACCTATTTTCTAAATCTAGCTGAAGACCACCTTATGTCATCCCCCCAGATGGACCATCCGATCCATACGCTGCAAAGGGCCACCGGCCACACACCACCTCTCCATACGCCGGGGCTGGGCAGTTGGGTGATTTTGGTGCCATATCCATTCTCCTAGGCATGTTATTCCTGTCCTTTATTCCTTCTTTCTCGAAAAGAGTGAGTTTGCAGCCTCTGGGGAGTCGCCAGCTCTACTTCCCACACTTGGCAGATAGGAGGATGCTTAAATAGGATACCACAGTGTGCGCTTGTATTTCCTATTAAACTGGAGGTATGAATTTATATTTCCAAAACCACAGGGTAACTATGTGCCTGGGGCACATCTTCAGAAATGTGAATCACTGCGATCCCCTCTCTTGGATGTTTTTGTCTTCATGTAGCAGGCGGCAGCGCAGGCGGAGGGAGGAAGCCGGGCTTCTCTCACCCGGGCAGCCAGCACGTCTGGGTTTCAGCCCACTCCATCCCAGCTTCTCTTTTTCAGCATCTTTGAAGCAGCGACGATAATACTTTCCGCCCTTCTAAAATACGTGTATAAAGAGAGATTTGAAAGGAAAGGGAGTGTTTTTTATTAGATTGATTGATTGAACTGGAAAAAGTTTCAGGCACAGGGACTTTCTTCAGGCCTGACATGGAAAGCCATTTGCAGCCTTTGCTTCAAACCTGAGAAAAATATTGTGCTCCCAAAAGCTTGTCCGCTTTTTCCAGCTGCATCTGCTGCTCTAGTAAGAGATACGGCCCCTCCCAGCGATCCTCGTCTCACTTACATCCCTCGTCTATCGTAGCTACACCAGCACTTTCGCGACAGGAATCGGTGGGGCTCTATCAGAGTTAAGTGCTATTGATGAGGTAGTGGAAAAATGCACATGCAAAGCTTACAATTAAGAACAGGGGAAAAATAATTCTAAGGAATGCATTTCCCCTTCACCCTGTTTTTCCACATGCAAATCCTGGCTGTTCACTGGAACATCATTAATCATGCTGAATTGTTGTGGTATGCGTACGTATGTAAAGCATAAACTCCTGACAAGTTCTCCTGCAATTCAGCATTAATTAATGTCCACTTAGTATAAAATGTGACATCATATTTTAGGTCAGCACATCATTGTTAATGTAAACTGTAAACATAGTGTGCAGAAAAAAATGGAGGATAGGATTTTCTTGCAGTATCTCTTTGACATGTTTACATAAAATATAAAGATAATATATCATTTGGCATCAGATTTTTTTTCAGCTGTGTGTACTGTGCAATACACACAGCTCTGTGATACTTGTAGGGCATCTATTTCCACAGCAGAGTAAGCTTTGTGAGAAATTGCTACCTGCAATTCAATAAGGTGTATTTTAAATGTTTTTGTTGCACCAAATATCAGCTGATGCACCTCTTATTAGTATAAATGGCATAGATTAGTGTCAGGCATTTTCAACAGTGAAGAAATTACAGAAGCCTGCATGGCTCATTAGGCTCTTGTTGCATGTTAAAGAGGGCCAGACCTTATTAATAAGAGGAAAAGGGGGGAAAAAAGAGAATATAATGTGAAAAGTATAAAATAGCTTTTAAAAAAAAATAAAGCTTTCTGGTTTGGAGAAAAATAAGAGCGTCTTTCAGTCTCTGAACACTTTCTAAAGTCACCTTAGCTTTGTTTCTATGGTATATACAGGTTGCATATAAAGATTGCAAGCCGAGAAAACCCTCTCACAACCACACTACACCACCAAGAAGGACTTTTGGTGACTACATGTGTTACGCTGTTTATGTGGGTCACCGTTTACATCCTGCTCCAGGAAAGCAGCACTGTTTAAGTTAGGATGTACACCCACAGCTGAGTTGAAGCTCTTGCTCATATCCCACTGAAGTGAATATAATTTAAGCATTTATTCCCACTTAAGCACCTGGTGTAAGCACATGCTGAGGAGAAGAAGAACAGATTTAAAACACATGTGAGAGCACACATGTGACCCTCAAGCACACGGGTCCTGAACCTGCGGAGCTTGACACTTCAGCACCTTGCACACAGTCGGTCTGACCAGCTTCTTGCGGGCTGCGTGCGAGGAAAATACAGGTGCGTGCAGGAGCGCACCTTCGCGTTCCTCTTTTTGGGAGACGGAGGCTGGAGTGCTTGCCGCTGCCCCAGCTGGCAGTGGGCAAGGGGCAGCTCTTGCTCACGTTTATACTTCCTTTGCCTTTTGTGGTAATACATTAAAAAAAAAATATTTCTTTTGCGATTTGCTTGGGTGCCGAAGATGGGCTGGATGGGGCGAAGGGGATGTGGGATTGCTCCTCACTGAAATGGCAGCCAGAAGGCTGCTCTCCTTGGGGCAGAGGAGGAGACCTTGCCTCCTCTTCCATGCAACAAAATTCAGTCCTGGTCTCGATGCCGAGTGACCGTGAGCCTGTCGCTCTCCTTTTTACATGCTCAGTGGTTGGCATTGCAGAAGCAACATGGCAGAGTCACATCGACACCAGTCACCTGCTGGTGTAGCACGAGCAGAGAGTGATTTTCTGTTTCTTTAGGCTTGTATTTCTGAGTTTGAGTTGTTTTTCCGAGCTAGCTTGCTATTTATTGTCACGGCTGCCAGAACTCACACACGTATGTCAGGCTCATCCTAAGGAGGGAGCCACCGTTTTGGCAGAAAACAGATAAATATAAATGAGTCTGAAAATCATGGTTCTAAGCAAATTAAACTAAATATGCAACATTTCTAGTCTTTCTTCTCTGGGACTCACATGTCCCATGATGTGGGCACAAACAGGAACATGTTGTGCACCTTGGCCAAAAAGGCCCAGCTTTTCAGCCACCACATTAGTGGGGTGGACCTGCTTCCAATTTGGAGCTCAAATCAGAGCTAAGTTAGTGAGCTACTTCCAATGCCAAGCACCACAGACCAGCGTATTGAGTTTTTTACGTTTTTTCCCTGTGTGATTAGCATTTCACTTGAGCCTGAGACACTAATCAATAAAAACAATACCCTGTAAACAGAGTAAAATGAAAAAGCAAGTGCTGCATTTTAATAATATAAATAGAAGACCCTGTGGCATGAGGGGCCAAGGCAGAGCCTGCAATCTGAATACCATCAAAAGTGAAAGAATTGAAGGCAAAGGAAATTTTCAAGGCTGATTGCACACAGATGGAAAAAAAAAAAAGCAAAGAAAGATAAAATATTGAACACTGGTTAGTGTGGGGGACGTGTCTGAAATATTTTATTTCACTGTGTTTTAAAAATTTTGTCCTTGCGGATGCCAATTTTAAAGGCAAAGAAGAAAAGAGAGGGGAGAGGGACTCCAACCCTTCAATAAATTAAGTAGAACAACATAGAAAACTACTTCAAACATTGCTGTTAAAGCAGAGCCAAGTTCTTAATAACAAGTCCACTTCACAGTTTTTGTTCTTTAAAGAACACTGTCGCAGTGGTTACTTTGAAAAAAAAATAAATATAAATTTATCTCATTGCATGTGGCATAAAATATCATGCTAGAAGCCTGAAAATAATAGCCAGCTGCTGTTCAGTGCTGTTCATCTGCAGAGCTCAAGCGCTGTGGGAAGCTGGCGAGTGTTGTCTTTCGGGCAGAAAGTGTGGAGGCCGCAGGCCGGTGCCGGCGAGGCCGGGGAGGAAGCCAGCGTGAAGGCCGACATCACCCGCCGGCTCCTTCCACGCTGCGTCCAACGGGTCACGCTGCTGCCAGGCGAAGCCACTTGATGTATTTTCCGACAGGGACCCCAGGAACCAGCGGCAGACCATCGGTGTAGCGTGGCTGGGCGGTTCGGCCACCGGGACCAGAGCTGGGGGGCCGCGGGAGAGGCCAGGCTGTCCCTCCGGACGGCTTACGGATCCCCAGCTGGGCTCCTAGTGAGCCGCGATCTGCCCCGTGGTGGCTTACCCCATCGGGGTGCCACCCTCACCATTTAAAACCGTGATGCCGCGTGGTGGCACAACTGCATTGCCCACAGCTAAGCCATACGGCTTCACCAAGAAATTTTTTTTTTAATTTTTTCCTCAGTGGCTGCTGACTTGAGGCACTGCGTTTCTTACTGAGCAGAAGTTAACGTTCACCTCGTTGTTTACTTCGTTTACTTCCTTATTTTTGCCCTCTTGCAATCCCTTCCTCCCTCTCCCCATCCTTCGTATTCTCAGTGGTGTCACCACAACTTGGGGAACAGCTTTTATTCATGAACTGCTTTATTAATTAACTTCTTATAGAGCTGCAGCGATTAGCGGGGTGAGGTCTTAACATTTGTCTTCTGTAGGCCCCACACAAAGACTCACCAGTTGGTTATGCTTTTTCTTTGCAGGAAAGGGCTGGTTTTTGATTTAAGAAGAGATTTAGAATAAAACAGGCAAGGAGAGAAAACCCTGAGCTGCATAAAGGCCGCAGGAGTACCCCTCTTAAAAGCAAAGGGTCAGTGTGCCTGAATTTGCTTCTGCTGCAGCCTCCAGAAGATCCTGCCTCAACGTTGCTGAAGGTGGTTGCTACCTTGCTCCTCCTCTCCTCACATGGAGGTCACAATGCTTTCTGTCACAGGTTGAGAGGTGGTTTTGTCCATATGAGATCACCTAGGTGGTTTTTAACTCTTTCTAACCTGCAGACTCCTAAAAATTTTCTAGCCGAGAAAGGGTGTCTTCTACAGTAAACTGAAGTTCCCAGACAGCGGGTTTTCTCTCCTTTAGTGAACCCTTTAGGAGCAACAACTGGTCCCCCAGAAGTCTGCAGAAGGTGATGTTAGAAGCCACCAAGCTAGAGAAGTAGCAATGAAAAAGGCTGATTTCTGAAAAGCCCCTGGGTAACTCTACGGTTTACTAAATGGAAAAGTGTGGCTGCCGGTTGATTCATCTCTTGGAAACACAAGGAAGCAACCACGGGACTTGGGGTGACTTGCTGATGGACGGGGTGACTTGCTGATGGACTTCCTTCCTCCTCCTCTGCGTGCTCCAAGTTTTGCCCGTTCTTTAGAAAATGTTTGTGCTGCTCATTACTTAAGCATGAACAAAATGTTCATACATGTTCATACATGTTCATACACAAAAATACTAATAAAAGGACATTGTAGGCAACGGCTTGTCTACAAAAAGTGACATGCTGTTAGTTTGGTCCCACAACATGGGTGTAAGGATGCAGCTGCAATGTTCAGACTGTAGGGCTGAGATAAAAAATAATAACTGAGCAGATGTGTCTCCCCAAACAGTGTGGAATTAAAAGGAACATCTGGCCCTTGGCCCCTAAAGGATATTTCTCGCAGAGAAGAGTAAATTAAGGGTGCATTGAAGATGTAGGGACTCAGCTAAAGGGAACTGCTACCTTAGTAACCATCTCTAACCCGGCTTCCAGCTTCTGATGCATAATGCCATTTAAAATATAGGGCAAAAATTGTTGTAAGATACATGCAACCAAGTACAGACATCAAAGTATCCACAAAATATATGCCTCTGTTTTGTCCAAACAAATAAGTAAACAAACAAAGGGAGTATTTTTAAACACTAAACATACACCAGTTATATTGCTGCAGGATAAAACATGGGCTTTTTTTAAAACCTATTGAGTCATAAATCTCTGTATTTCCCTTTGTGTTTGATCTCATATATTACTTGGAATTTCTAAAATGATAACAAGGCATGCATTAAAAATATTTCTCTTATTGTTACATTTCAAGCACGTTTACTGTTAGCTGCTTAGCTTCATTATGTATCATAGTCTGAATCTACAAATCAAGTATAATTAGACTTAGAGAACTGATTGGATTTCTAATTAAGCTACATTGGAAACAACAATGCACAATCAGTAAATATTCTGACTAGGTACCTTTTAAAGAGCAACTCTTGGGCTTTTTGCTGATGACTAGACACCAGTGTCATTAAATTTGTTGGTGGCAAGCAAATTTTAAAGCTAAAATCGAGGCAATTAGTAAAGATCTTGAAATATTTAATCACGTTTGTCCAATTAGTGTGCAATTAGGCAATGGTGTGGCGTGGGACAAACATTCTGCTTCAGTGTTTGGTAGAGAAGGATCCCTTTGAAATTTTGCTATTTAGTTTATTGATATATAAAAAGGAAGTTATGTTTGTAATTTCCAATTTAAAAAAATACTGTGCAGATGGTCTGACTATATATTTAACAATGTTAAACAAAACTAAACAAGGGAAGCATGTTACCTGAAATTACACAGCTGTGATCAGTGAATAAGCTCCAGATCACATTAGATTACAGCTGTGGGCATCTTGATCACAGAAAGCGGCAGGTAGTTATGCCGGTAAAATCAAAGCTATGATGTAAGCTGGCCGGTCACATCTCGAGATGATAATAATTATTTTGTCCTTGACCAAAAATACACATTTTTATTTGAGCTTCACCTGGGTGTTTTGCATTCCTTCCACAAAGCCTTACGCCGGCAAGTTCATTGTGGAAAGTCAAGTGGTAGCTTTTCATGAGTAAGGCACTTAAGTATTATCTTGACTTCCCTTCAACTGGGGGATATGACTTCCTTTTGGCAAATTTTAGGCTCTCTTTTAAAAAAATTATCTTGATGCATATTAGTTGATTTGCAAAACTTGAAAGTATTTTTTTGGCTGGCATGTTGAAAGTGTCTGCTGCCATGCATTTCAACATCCAACCGTTCTGAAAGTGTCGTCACGTTGGTATTTTATCAAATCGGTTTGCTCTGTGTGGCCATGTGCAGCTAGTCAAGGAAACGGCGCCAGGGAACATCCCCAGTTGCTGGAGCTCAATTTTCCAGATCATTAAATTGTTAGAGCGGTCCTTGGTTTTGGTCGTGGTTTTGGCTTGGGTCAAGTATGACTCTCCCCAGCCATCCCTGGACACAGCTCAGGTGTTAGCTCTGGCCAGGGACCATTCCTAACAGGTATTTTGGGGGGGAAGGAGGATTAGGAGAATGGATGTGGGTCATCTTGTGCCAGCTGGCCTCCATGTCAAATCACATTTAACCTTCTACTGTTGATAGTCCCCACGGGTTCACCAGGAGTGAACAATGTCTGTCAGAACTAACTAGGGATGATGTGGACACCAGCCTGGACCCCAGACTTCTTCTCTACTGCAGAGGCCATCTCATTTCCACCTCATATTCAATATGGGCTAAGGAACAAGAAGAGACTCTTTCTTCTCCCAGTGATCAAAAAAGAAAGAGATTTGGTTTAGCTGTTGTTTGGATTTGATCGCCAGGTAATTAATTTTTATTCAGAGAAAAGAGTAATAGGTAATCAAATTTTAAAATGTCTTTCTATGTATTTCTGATAAATGTTATCATTACTGCAATGCTGTTAAGCCATTGTGGGCTTAAACATTGTCAACTTTATAAAAGTTTATATAAAGCAAATAATACTTCCTAGCAATTCTTTGTGTTTTGTTTTTTTTTTTCTTTGATAGATACAGACCTGGAAATTCGAAGTAGAGAGTTTTGTCTTGCAATCAGGTTGGTGCCTGTGAGAATGTTATGAACAAAGTTGTGTTCATTTCTTGAGCAACATTAAATCAAACCAAAATATATTTGAACTGAAAAGAGAGATGATGCTAAGAAGAATATTGTGTGGGAAAGAACTGAGATAGGTAAAAAAGCCAATAATAGATAATTACAGAAACATTCATTTATCCCTTGACAGTGGGCAAAATTCACCTGGATTGAAGGCTAGATTTTGACCCTTTGATATTCAAAGGTTAAAAGCAAAATTTTTCAGGTTCGCTACTTCCCACACCTTAGGAAGAGTTTGCATCGGGTTTTCCTCGGTGCTTTCTCTCGGGCAGAAAAGAGGCCAGTGCTTTCCTGGGGGCTGGAATGCCGTCAGCCCTCCCATGCAACACAGGCATTGCTTTAAACCCTCTGCAAACCTGACTGCGGGGGAGAGATTTTGAGCCCTGTTGTGAAGTGAACCTTGCAGTAGATGAACCACTCAAGCTTTTAATTATGATTCAGTTGTGAATAAGAATAATTCATAATAACAACATTTGTTGCTGTTGTTTTTACAAATACACACATGATGTCCTTAATCATATTTTTTGATTATGCTTAGGTTTATAGATATGCCCTGATTCACAGAAGAGTCAAGTTTCTATGGGTGTAAAAAATAAGAGCTGCAGGTCTTCAATATGTTGGCAAATTGGCTGCCAAATCCTGTATGGAAACAAGGTGTGAAAGCAGGATTTCATGGCCTCTGCCTCACCACATCTTTGTTCAAGTAAGAGACCAGGAAACCCAATCAATAGGCTGGATGCCAGAAGATTGAATAGCCAGCTGCAGAGGCAGAGCAAGAGAAGAGGCACCTCTTACAGCTAACGCCTTGTGAAAATCACACAGGTCCCCGTAGGGTTAATCAAACATTTACTGCTCTGACTTACTTACAATATTCTTTAGTCCCCAGAAGAAAACGGTACCTTTCAGAGCTTTTAAACATCTAGGAAAAAAAGAAAGAAACTGCATCTCCAGTTGTAGAAAGTTAGTAAACCTAGCTTTAAGCTGCACTTCAGTGTGAGTACTTGTGTATTTATACCCCGGATTGTCTGCTG
>NW_010558948.1:9738-18349 GCF_000687285.1 Phaethon lepturus
AACCCTCAGGCATATATGGTCATATGTGTGTGTGTGTATATTTATTTGTACACATATACACAAGTATCCATATATGTGTGTATATACATTGTACATGTATAGGAACTGTGAACTTCAAAAAGGAAAAAAATGTTTGGGAAATTCACAAAAGGAAAGCCCTGTTTATTTGATAATGGAAACAAAACCAGCACTTGAATAGCAGCTCATACACTGCTGTCAAAGCAAGCTCTGGGTGGACGCGCAGACCCGCAGCTTCTCTGTAGTTGCTGAATTCCTCACAGTGTTGTCTTTATCAAAGAGGTAAAACGTAGATTCGAAAAAATCGCTTTGATGTGCAAGACATCACAGAACAGCAACTCCATTCATTGCAGACAGTCCATTATTTAAGTCTCTCAGGCAACTGTACAGATTCCCCATAAAGGGAAAAATAATGGGATTGTGGAAATAACACCCCCAACGATGTGTATTCTGCTGGTTTCTGGAGTCTTTCCCTCCGGTTTTCACATCTTGACTCTGTGAAATTATATTAGGCTCGGGCTCGTGTGCCGGCGGTCTCAGATGGACAGTCACTCCTGGCCAAAGCAATAAGCCTGTTCCTGCCGGACTCCTCTGACCCCGGCCGCGAGGGTGAAGGGAAGCATCGGTGAGAGGCCCTGAAAAGGCTCGTCACCTGCCTTCTGTCCTTGAGACTCCCCCGTGGCTCACCTTAGCCTTTGCTCCAGCGCTTGCCGCACATCTCGGGGCCGACGGGGCAGGCCACTCACCCGCTGCATCCCGGAGGGGTGGGGTAGCTCTGGCACGATGCCACCAGTGCCCCGCGGGCTGAGCTGGGCTCACCCCCAGAGCGACGTCCCCCGTGGAGACGTTCACGTACGATGGGGAAGGCAGAGGGGAGCCGGCGGCAGAAGGAAGGGGGGAGTCGAGCCACGTCACCCCTCCAGCGGCAGGACTGCCCACCAGGTGACACGGCATCCAGGCACTTTCCTGTGTGACAGTGGGGGGGACGCAGATTTCCCACCTCTTCCCTGTACTGTTGTAAACCGTGCGAATGTCTAGAAAGGGTCTGTGAAATTAATTATACTCTGAGTGCTTGGTAACCAAATGAATTGTAAATTGTACATTATTAAAACAGCATCAGAGCACCGACTGATCTATTATTCTTTAGGGAAATGTATGAAGATAAGAGCTTTATATGCTTTAGGGGTCTTTCCAGCTACAGCACACTCAGCTTTGTCAGAAAAAATGTGGCAATATTTTGTTACTGTCTGAGTTGCAATTGACACAACACTATATAATTTATTTTTATTAAATTACCTCCTATTTAATATATATGAGATAGTATACACTACCAGTGACACGTACATGCCCAGTCCCTTTCTGTTTATCCTGTTTCAGGTAATATTTGGGATTAATCACACTCATTTCTGTGTCAAAAAATCTGTAGGTGCAGAAAAAATGAGATAAATATTGAGACGCATGCCCTTTTGCACAAACCGTGTAGCTAACAAGACGCACGGCTATTGTTAGCCCCATCACTTTGCCTGCGTTATTGCTCCTTGCTGCCGACCTGTCTTTTAGCTTCTGAGAACTGTGAGAGGGGTTGGTGGGGAGCTGTAGGTGCAGAAAAAGCCTGTTAAATACTAAGAGGGAAGAAAAAGACCATGGGTTGATGTGTGCGTGCATGTTTTTCTCCCTTTCTTCCACGACGCATGCCCTCTTTCACATTTCTCCGGGGCAGTATCTGATATCCAGGTGACCTCATTCTCACATGTGCACGGGCACCTTCTGGGATACCACAGACCAAAAACCATGCACCCTCCCTCCTAGGGATCCTAGTTCTCTGTATGACTCCTTGCAGGCAGCCCCTCTCGATATGTGGTGTAATATCCCTTTTCACCCCTTGCCTCTGGCAGAAAGATGTGTTAACAGGAGAAAGGAAAAGAGTTTTTTTCCAGTGCCCCTGCTGAAGAAATGGAGGCGGTAGCTACTCCAGCACAGCCTTTCCCACAAGGTCTCCTTTACATTGCCTCCTTGAAGGAAAATGCATGAGAATATGCCCCCTCCTTGCAGCTGCTTGCCAGTGAAGAGGAGGAACAGCTGGAGAACGTTCTCCTCCCTCCGGCTGGAAACACATCTCCCGACTAAGCTGCTCAAGGCAGACACACGTTGGTTTCTACAGCCTCCACATCAGTGGCCCCTTACCAGTGGGCAAACTTCGGGGGTTATTATACACTAGAGTAACCCAAAGTGTTTATTTTCTGGTGCAGAGGACCAGCGGCAGCCAGTGGCATCCTCTTTCCTTCAGAGAAGGACTTTCAGACCAAAAGTTTTCCTCCAATTGTGAAACCTAGATGGGGATTCAGCAAATCTCACTCAGCCAAATTATTGCAATTTGAGTGAAGACCCACTTAAAGTAGTCCTAAAGTGTTCAGGACTTGGTGTCCTCTCTATTCAGGCCCTGGAAACAACGAAGTTTCCCTGGCTGAGATATTTCCTTAACAGAGTACGGCATCTTTGCTTTGCTTGTTCCCCAATTTTTCAAGATAACGAAGAGAGAATTTATATTTTAGCGCATTCTTCGGGGCAACTCTCCTAACTCTATTTAATAGTATAAAATACGGCGCTGCCTTTCTGGTCGTTCCTCAGCCCCGCCGGAGCTCGCTGGCACCTTTCGGGACGCGGTGCCTCCCGCTGCCCGGGCAGCCGGCTGCCGGGAGGTGCACTGCGTCCTGAAATTCAAGAGAGGGCAGCATTTTACTTAGGCTGCTGGAGAGGAAGGGGACGACTCCCAAGCGTGTAGAAGAATGTCAGCAAGTGAAAATCACCGCTCACTAAACGTACACATCACGTTCTGAAAAATTACATTTAATGGAAGCAACGTAAAAATGGAAGCAAAATCTTCCTAAGATTTTATATTTACCAAAAAAAGACCTAACTGATTGACGACATTAATGAGTACATCCCATCGATGTTCAAGGAATTCTTTGCGCGGTCTGTCGTGCAGCCGTAACGCTCTTTGCAGCACACGGCAATGGCTTTGCCACCAACTTTTGCACTGCAATAGCCAACTAATAATAGACTGATGCATCGCAGAAAAATGCAATATATGAATGAAGTGTTAAACTGTGTCTGAGGTGATTAAAGAATCCACTGCTCTCTCATTAAAGTCTTGATTCAACAAAATTCTTCAAACTGTGTCTAAAATATTCCCAGGCAGCAAATATACATATTTACTTAAGTATCTGCTTAAAAACTGGCAAAGCCCATCCAAAGCGAAGAGTAAGAGTTTTGCGATATAACTCCAAAATATATGTCTTCTAGAGCGAAATAATGAAGCATGCAAGGAAAGACCAAAATGCTTGTTTTAATCTGGAAGCCTTGTGATCAAGTGTATGCTCCTTTCAGCTGACCATGACTTACCTTCTGTTTGTGAAGAGTCCATCCAATGTTTGCTCTGCTTGAACAGCAGCACAGCATTGACTGTTACAGGGAAATTCTAAGGAACGAGATATATTTAAAGTACAGGCTGGATGGTAAAAAAAATTAGAGGGCACCCAAGTGTAATACAACACTTCAGTTTACCCCCTACTCAACATTTGGTGCAATGTTACCCTCCTGAAATAACTGTACTGTCAGCACTGTCTCTGGCACATTCCACCAGGTTGCCTGAGTCACTGAAGAGCCCAGGACAGAGCAAATACCCATTTTCCTTCTCTGTTTGCATCTAACAAATAACAGATGTTGCAGTATTGAAGACGCACACCTGATGTGACTAACAAGGGATTTCTAAAGTATTTGTCCTAAGATGACAGCCACCCTGCTATTAAGCATTTACTTAATGAAATCTGTACACAGGGAAATGTAGCAATTCTGCTTAAGAGGGAGCAAGCTGCTTAAATAAAGGTTTCCTCTGTGATCTCCAGCTACATCTGCAGTACCAGAAGGATGCAGACCCAAGCTTGAGGATACTTGCTTCCTCCCCACCTTAAATAGCCACTAAAGAATCCCTGAAGGAGCCTGTCGGACCCAGGACTTGGTGCCGCCGTCCCCACAGCCGCTCGCCCTGCTTCCCCTCGGGTGGCAGTCCCTGCCATGGGACGGTCCCCCCGGTCCCCGAGATGTGCCAGCTGAACCCTTTCGCATCGGCTGGCGGGAATCTGGCACGGCATCTCCCAGCAAACCTGCCAGGAAGCAGGGTCAGCCCTTTGCAAATAAACCCTGCCTGATCTGAGTAACACAAATGGACGCCTGGAAGATTAATTCATCCCCTGTAATAATAAAACTACTGTTTGCACAAACCAGTGGCATGCGATAGTTTCTTATTAAAATACTCAGGATACGCATTAAGATCTCGCTTAAACGAAGCAGGGCTTAAGGACGGGAGAGAGTGCAGAATTTCCTTGCTTACAATTTGCCACTCTTTCATCAGATTTGATATAAAGCTACGAGCAGCGTTGTAAATGGACCAACGAGTTGTCTAATCATCTAGAACACCCTCATGTAATTTATATTGTCTCTTAATTTCTGTTTTGTAACCTCCATAGCTGTCTTCAGTGAATCATAGTGTATATCTCTACTCTCTGAGAGCATATCGGAGTATGATTTTTCCCTTTGTTTCCCAGTTCTTCACAATGGAAACATGCAAATTTAAGCACGGTATGTACCTACTGCATGAATCCTTTCTAACGTGATTCCAGTTGGCCTTTTAAAAGTAGAATCCAAACGATTATTTTTAGTGTTTCTGTTCTCTCTGTGGCATACAGCTTTCTTGCTGAAAGGATATCCATCTGATTCTATACACACATAGATGAATATACACTCGAATCATAGATACATATCAATATAACACACATCACAGGCTGGAAATACGTTATTAAAATTAACTGCATTACAGTGGATAGATGTATAGACAAAACTGCTGAGATACTCGACCCTCCCTATTCCAAGGTGCCGTAACGCTCGCCGCAAACCTGCCACCCCTTTGTAATGCAGTCCTGAGATACTTAATCTCCTTCCTCTCTTCCACCGATGTAAATCAGCAGCAAAGTTGTCTGCGGAGGAGCGGAGGCCGGGGGATAATTGTGGCCTGGCGGGTTATCTCTCTGCAGCCGCGTGCACAACGGGTCGGCTCGCCGAATTTTTAGCGTGCGTATTTTCTCGGGCTCTTTTCCAGCAGGGAGTTAGAAAGAGAGAAACAACAAGACGGGTTTAATGCACCAGGTAAATCAGAGCAGCTCATTGTGAAACCTATCGCCGCGCGTGATTGTTATGATAATAAACGCGGGTGAGCTCTGGTTATTACATGCACAGCCCTGTACTAACTGCTCCCTACCGCTCGCCCGTTCTCTCTCACTTTAGCAACACCCCACACACCTGTTCAAATAATATTACTATTACCTTGTGTTGACACCACATCCACCCTTTCCTTTCATATAATAAGAGCTCCCGGTGAACTGTAAATGGAAAGCTTGTGGCAGCAGAAGCCGATTGTTTACCTGTCTCCAGTTTGTTGCCACAGATACTTGGTGGGGAGAAGGGAACAAAGATCAGTTTGACATCCTTGTTAAGCAGGATTTGCCCCCCACCTTACCCACAAAAGGTTACGAGTCACTATTCAAGCCTGAGCTCCGCAGGTGTGCCATCACACCTGTCTGAAAGAAAACAAAATACAGTTTGTTTCAATATGGCTGTTGCCCCAGCAAAATAAAGACAACCTTGCCCTGCAACACAGACACGAGCATTTGTTTTAATACTACAATGAATCCAAGCAAAGACAGACCGATTTCTCCGTTTATATTTAGCGTTCACGCTGAACACGATGCAAGTGCCCCCAGCAACCGATGGCACTGAGCATCCGACCCTGCCGCTCCTGCTAAAACTCGTGGCCGAGCGCAAAACTCAACTCAAAACCCATCTCGCAACAGGAAAGAGGTTTTACGCACTTTCCGCGTGTTTACGCCAGGCCCTAATCCCAAACCCACTGAGATGTACAGGAGACCGAGCCCAAAGCCAAGCTGGGGACAGGTCTGGCCTCACGATTTATTTCCTTCACCGTTCAGCCCTGCCGGAGCGGCTGCTGCTGTCGAGTCACGTGCAACTCTTCCCGTAGAGAGTTGTCGTGGTTTTGGAATAGGGGAAAGTTAAAAGCTGCGAGCCCTGGTGCCGTTCTGCTCGGTCAAGGGCTGCACCCAACTTCTCACGCCAGTGACAACAGCGTAGGCCTGGACTAAACCTGTAAAATATGGTAAAACCTAGCTCCCAACTGAGGCCTGGGTGAGCCGTAACGGGATTTTGTCCACGCAGAGCAAAGCACTGCAGAGCCCTACATGTACCCGTTCATTTATGTGAATTTGCCATTCAACATCTGCTAAGGTGATGGAAAGACTTCGGTGGGCATTTGATCAAGAGCTGAGTCACTAGAGTTTCCAATGCTTTAGGTAGAAACATTTTTCACCAAAAAGGGCTAACGAGAACTATTTGCCCATTTTCCAGATAAAGCAGTGCTCTATTTCTATTTCTTTTTATTTTTATTAGAAGCCTTATCCATAGCTGCTTCCATTATGGTTTAAACAGCGTTGTTTGTAGGCAGCTGTAAGAAGGTGTCCCTGCATTTACAATAGGAAGTGTGGTGGATGCAGAGCGCCAGCTGGTTTGGAAAGAGTTTGTATACGGGGCTGCAACTTATGTAGAGAAATGTCCTTGAGGCAGGGAACATATTTTATTTATTGTTTTATTTATTGCATATGTCAAGTAAATGGAATCCCAAATTATGAAGATGCAAAACACAGTGTGGGTATTTATCAGCACTGAATTGTTTTTATGTGCTCCAAACCAACTTGGGGTTTCCCAACTGACTGTGAGCAGCTTGCTGGTTTTGAAGATCTAGCACCTTTGGAACTGAAGGGACACGCTGAATTTTAAGCACTTGGAAAGAAAATTAATTGCACGGACAGCAACATTTTCCCTTTTTTTTTTTTTTTTTTTGTATGCTCATCAATAGCAAATGATGAAGCCCCTGGGGAATATTAACACAAGTAAACTAAACACAGGAGTGGGACTGTTTAAACAAGGTGAGACAAAAGCCTTCACGCTACAAGCAAATGACTTTGATAGCAATTTTTTTATGTTTCCACCCCTATTGTTGCAGACGTCCGCGTTGTTTAAATAGGAACTTTATCTTTCTCGGCCCAGGTTCTCCTCCTTCATTAGCCTGCACCAAGGTCGCAGGCCCTCTTATCTCGTGGGCTACTCCTGCAGGAGCCTGGGAGCTTGGGAGCTTGCCGGGTTCCCCTTGCTGCTTTCTCCTGAGGTGGGGATAGAACTCCCGCCGGCTCCCCCACCCTCTGGGAATAGAAAAGGGTTTGCGCTGGCTCATAGCTGCCGAGGCATGGAGTCACCCGTGCGCTTGCCTCCGCTTCCGCGTGCCCTGCACCTCCACGTCTGCCCCAGGCTCTGCCCGGCATGGAGCCTCCGGAGCTGCACCCCTCCAAAAAAAACCCCAAAGAACCCAGACCGCTAAAAAACCCTGCTGGCACTTCAAGCCCTGGGGCAGGTCACAAACCAGTGCTGGTATATCGGCTCCTACTTACGCGGTGAGCTTAAACGTGTGGACCGAGACACCGCTTCCTCATTAAAACTGGAAGAAGGTACAACGGTCATTTTGTATCACTGCTCCCCCAGCGCTGCGATGCTCCCGCAGGGATCCCCCCATCTCTGGAGAGGCAAGGCAGAAGTCAAAGGGAAATGCTTGGCCCGTGGCTCCCTCTCCTCCTGCCCCTCCGAGGCCAGGCACTCCTGCCCTCCCAAACCCGCCCGGGGGTTCATTACCAGCACTTGCAGCCCACACACAGAACACCCTTCTGGCCCTGTATGTCTCCAGGGCTGGTGTAGCAAGGAAAGGGGAGCAGAGGACGGAGTCTTAAAAACCTGATCCAAAATGGGTGTGTGTTACAGTCTCATTCATTTGAACTGTTCTCTCCTGTTTCCACATTTTCATGGGGATCTTTCCAACCTGCTGAAAAGGCTGAGCAATATTAATTTTGAAATATTCTAAACAAGATATAGATGCTAGGCTGCTACAAATACAGACACCGGCATCTCTGAATGAAGAGATGGCCTGTTGAAAAAATAGTACATATTAAAAAAATGTCTGAATAGGAACTTACAGGATAAACTGTAACAGCTTCAAAGGAGCCACTGATCTATGGAGTACATAATACGCATGTTAAAAATCGTTGGAATATTTATTTACATGACACACGGCTCAGAAGAAGCCATTATGGTCCTTAAGTAAATTATGCATGTTGTGGAAATTGTCAAAGTGCTGCTTTTGCCAGAAACGAGTGTATCCTGTCAGTTGATAAAACACATTATCTTGGTTGGGGGGGGAAGCAAGCAAACCCAAGGCTAAAAGAAGGTTAAAACAGGAAAAAAAAAAAAAAAAGGGGAGGGGGAAGAAAATAAAAACCAACCCTCGTACCATGTCAAAGCATGTTCCATGCCCATCAAAGGAAGAAAAGCCCGAGCTGCCCTGCCCCGCGTCCCGCTCAGCGCTGCCGTCGCGCTTGGCGCGGGGAGGGCTGCACGCCCGGGGCTCTCGCGGAGGGGCTGC
>NW_010558949.1:0-289 GCF_000687285.1 Phaethon lepturus
CCGGAGCCCACGTCCCCCTCCCTGGTCCCCCCCGGTCACCCTGGGCCAAGGGACAGCGGCCACTCACACTCGCCGCCCCAGGCGCGGTGGGGACACGGCACGTGCCCAAACCGCGTGGCTGTGGACATGCCAGCGCGGCGGGGAGCCGTCCCCTGCACCCGGGCCACAGTCCCACCGCATGGCCACGATGTGCTGGCCTTGGCCTGCGCTGCACCAGGGTCCCCACTCTGAGCCCAGATGGGGTGACAGCCACCAGTGTCCCCAGCCCTGCTGGGCTGCAGGGGCTGGG
>NW_010558949.1:418-995 GCF_000687285.1 Phaethon lepturus
GATGGGCTGGAGAAACAGCCTTGGGTAGCGGGGACACATCGAGGACAGCTGGGACTCACCAGAGACACGCCAGAGACAGCCAGGATGCAGTGGGGACACTGGGGACACTGGGGACAGCCAGGACACAGTGGGGACACAGGGGATGTACCAGGGACGCACTAGGATGCAGTGGGGACACTGGGGACATACCAGGGACATGGTAGGATGCAGTGGGAACACTGGGGACAGCCAGGACATAGTGGGGACACTGGGGACATACCAGGGACACGGTAGGATGCAGTGGGGACACTGGGGACAGCCAGGACACAGTGGGGACAGCAGAGACACACGGGGGACAGCCAGGATGTACCAGGGACAGTGCGGACTTGCGGGTGGGATGGAGGACAGTGGGGGACACGGCAGGGACAGCCAGGAGCCTGGGGGTGCCAGGGGACGCCGGGGACAGCCCGGGGACAGGCGCGATGCGCTGGGGACACATGGGATGTTCTGGGGACAACAGCCCGGGGACAGGCGGGGTGCACCGGGGACACGCCGAGGGGACCTGCCAGGGCACAGGATCCCCCTCTGCAGCACGCTC
>NW_010558950.1:0-515 GCF_000687285.1 Phaethon lepturus
TGTGCTAGTTTCATCTAGCATCCAGACTTGCACAACTCTGTAATAAATCAATATCTCGACTCAGTGTGTTGATTGGCATTTTGCACACTGGGTGAAAGAACCCTAATTTAGGGACAACAGTACAATAATAGTCACATTGGAGGCTTAACTTTGTTGGCTTAAATTTACAATTTAGCCTGCAGCTTTTCCACACAAAGCCCTTTTTTGTGGAAAACAGCTGTATATGCACAGTGTGGCATGATGCTTTTAAAAGCAGACACCTTAAAATCAGACACCTTTAGCTACAGGTTTCCTACCGTGCGTAGCTGCGATCTTGTTCCTGTTACGGTCACAGCATATTTGTTTCTGTAGGGAATCAATTGCAAGAGAATATTGACTTTTTGAAAATGCCATTTCCAAGCTTTTGTGATTTTGGGGGAAGATGTGACTCAAATACATCCTGAGGCCCCAGAACCGGCTGCCGACACAAATAAACCCCACGCTTGTGTTTTGTTGGAAGTCGATCCTGTATTGGC
>NW_010558951.1:0-8390 GCF_000687285.1 Phaethon lepturus
CTGCCATCACCCCTGCAGCCGTCACCCGCCGCGTCCTTGCATACCACTTGTCTGGAAGTTTTTTCAGAATCCGCTAAATTATGGAAATGGTAGAGACTAAACTTCCAAGCTGGAAGGTTTAAATACATCACCTTATTAAAAAAAAAAAAAAAAAAAGTTTTGAAGAAAAAAAAGTGGTCTGTGTACAAGCTCTTCCCTGCACAGAGCAAGGAGAGAGCACACCCTCGTTTTAACCTCTCACCTCACAGAAGGCTGCTCTTTTCTACGTTCAGTGGTGATTAGAGAGCTCTGCAAGTTGCTTCTTAAGGAAAAAAAAAAAATCTGCGAAGGACCTGAAAAGCTCTTCATCTGGATGGCAGGGGACCAGCAGGGGAACCTCGCAGCTCGCTGGCGAGCCACAAACCGCAGGGAGCCCCGGCGTGTCCCTCACTCCTCGTGGAGGGTTTGCTGGGGTCAGGCTGAGAGGCCAAGGGCAGCAGGCTGAAGTTGCCTTCCCTGGAATATATGTGTTTATCAGAGGGAAGAATAAACAGCTGGCTACGCTGTGGTTACAGCTGCGTCTCCTGAGAGGCCCTGAGCAGCACAGCGTAACGCACGCGGACTGAAGCCGTCGAGCTGTGGGGATGCTTCCAGCTGCGGGTGCTCCTGGTTGTGACCGAGCAGGCAGCGCGGTGCCCATGGCCCTGCCCTGCCAAGGTGCCTCTGCCCCAGAAAGACGCCAGTGAAAGCCCAGATGGTACCGACGGTGCTATGGCAGAAAATGGCACCGTGCAGAACGCGCAAAGACAGGACACGCGGACAGAGCAACCCACGGTCTGCCCCGGTGTGAGAACCGGTAACAAGTGCTGCCACGACTTCTGTTCTTGCCCTAACTCAGAGGTCATCCCATTTCCGTCCCCCTCGCAGGGCTTTTTGAAAAGATCTGCTCAACACAGGGAAAATGCCAGGGTTTGGTGCCACAGACAAGTAATTAAAAGTGAACAGTTCTACTATATGTGCCAAAGTATTGCACCAAATGCATCTCATTTTAAAGATAACGCATTACAACGACGACGACGACAACAACAATAGAAGATATGCAGCAAATTTGAAAATCATAAGTCTTCCTCAATACAAAAATCTACTTTAGAAATCAAAAAGGAATTGTTTATATTTGGATTTTCATTACATAAAAGACTTCCCATTTTAGCTTCTTTATAGTATAAAAACAGCACCAGGGTTAAAACTAAAATCTAAATCTGTTCTATTATATTTGTATTAACAACAGTTCTAATTTCAGGCTGCCTTTTTCCTGAGCTACATTTTTCTATACTTCCTTTTGAGAGTTGTCCAAGATCACAGCCTTGAATCCAAAACTTTTACTGTTTTCTTGTAGGTCCCTGGATCAAATTTTTTCCTGGAATTTAAGTGTCTCTACAAAAGATAAAACACAGGTCTAGGAAAAGCAGCAGGTTATTTTGCATCTTTGTTTCTTTTAAAAATAAGTTTTAAAAGTAAATCTGAAATAATATCAACTTATATTAAGGCATACATTTAATATCAGCTATTTTAAATTTCATTTATATACTTTTCAAATAGTACATCTTTGCTGCTGATATTGCCAAGAAAGTCAAGAAAGTGGCCTGAAGGAAGTTATTCTCCCAGAAGCTGGACAGTTAAATTAGTAAATGAGCTCTATTTTGGGTAGTAACTGTTCCTTCTGGAGGAACAGAGAGAAAAGAAAATTCAGTGTATTTGAGTTTCAGTGTATCTGTGTTTGATGAGTAGGTCATTCAACATTGAGATACCAGCTAGGAGTTGAAAAAGTGAGAATTTTTACCTACAAAGGCGGTGTGAGAGGCTGAGTCCTGTTAGCTCCAGAACTTTGGCAGATACATTGACAAGAAACAAGTGCTGCAGTTTGCTTCCCGTCCCTCATAAATGAATTAATTTCTTGGGTAAACTTTTCTTTCTGATGCAATTAAAATGTTTAAAGACAGCTGTTAACTTAAAACTTTAAGCTGCTCCTTTTTTGATTTTTAAGTTAAATTTCAGCTTTTTTATGCAAAAGCAGGTTTACAGAAACTGGAAATTAAATCAGCCATCCTGTAAACAATATATGCTTGTCACCATTTCTAGCAATAAAAATAGAAAAGCTGATAATCTGAATGAATGCCTACTGAGTTACAGAACAGCTTAAACTTTTATCTTTAGGGCCTTTTCTCTGAGAGCAGACGGAACAGGCAAAATAAACCAAACAGATAAAAATCAACATTTATTAAGAAAGTATTTTAAAAGTACCAATGCAAACCAGCTTTTGCTTAAATCTAATGTTTCTAACTGTTGATATAGATCATGACTTTTAGATATAATTTAGCTTAAATCAACTCCCCCCAAATATTTTCCTTTACCCTGAAGCAAACACGGCAGCTGCTGAAGAGGCGGCTGAAGCACTGCCACAGCACACCAGAAGTGGCAAATCTCCCTGCCGTGCCACGAGGGGAAGATGCCTGGAGTTTTATAACTTATTCATATTTCTCTATAACTAAGGAAGTGGAGAATACGGTGCAGAAAATGTCATTTTCCTTCGCAGCCACAAGAGGGGAACCTTTTCCTGCCGTAACTCACGCAAAGTCTGTTAATAAACTCGCCGCGTGGAAACCATTGCGGGAGGGAAAGTCAGCTCCTTCGGTTTTGCAGAAAAGTTTGGCATCGTTTCCGAAGGCAATGAATAAATACATACAGTCGATTAAAAAGAAACCAGCCAACTTCTAACCGCACTAATTATTTATATATGCATGAAGACTTATTGTTCTAGGGCTTTTACATGAAAAATTAATTTATATAGAAGTCTGCAGTGCTTTTCCTCCCTCATGCGTGAGCGCGTGTAACACCCGGGTTGCTGTTCAGCACATTGTGGTCACTGGGGGAATTCATGGGCTGCTGCTGAAAGGTCAAATAATTTGAAGTCAAATCTCCAGTAACAAAGGATGGGCTTGGTGTAGACTGGGAGCTCATTAACGGCAGGCTCAAATGTCATGCCTGCTATTAAACCTCAGCAGTTTATTGTGCATGTTCTTCTGCTTTTACATGGCCAGGTTAATTATTTGGTGAGTGACACTTGCACTTACCTACAGGAATGAGGTGTTTCTCTTTTGTTGAGTGTTAATGGGTCGGGGCTGGATCTATATCTACCAGGGTCACCTAAACCTTTCTGTTGACCACAGAGATCTCAGACCAGCCCTCAGCTGACCACTGCTATGGAGGAGCTCCCAGAAGCGAAGCCCCAGCATCACCAGAGGAGGCACCATGGCCTTTGCTGGCAGCGCTGGATGGCAAATTCTGTGCCCGTCTTGGACCCCGTGAAGGTGCTGGGGTGGCCCCTTTGAAGAGGAGATGGGTGGCAAAGGAAGACTGATGTCCAACTAAAACCGGCCCAGGCTCAAACCCAAAATGCATGGTTCAGGTCAGAGGGAGTCTTGCAAGGCTGGGAACCAGAAACACTATCATCTGCAAACTCACCTTTTTTTTTTTTTTTTAAATCCACTTCTTGTAGGAAGCCTCAAGTAATTCCTGCCTAATTTGATCCAGCAGTCAGTGCAGGCTGTCTGTGCGAGCCTTCGCAGCTGTAGGGCCAGTACCCTCGTCTGGAGGGAGGTGAAGGAGGGTTAAATGGTGACTGCGGGCTGCCCAGGAGAATGTGAAACTAAGGCCTGAGATAAGACATGAAAGATGCTCCAAGGTGTGAATAGAAAACACTAAATATTAAAGAAGGAAGGCAAGTGTGACTAGATTGCTTTTCTAATTCAATAAATAGACTGGAACTCAAATACATCTCTATTTTCCAGGTAGACGCAAGCCCTGGTTGACATTCATATTCCCGGAATCGTGCCTGTATCTGAACAAGCCTAAGCTCAGTCTCTCAAGACGAAAGGCAGCAAGAGTCTGATCCTGCGCTGGGTACTAGTCACACTGCTGGAAGGTGTCTTTCCAGCTACAAAAGAGCAGTCTATTTTCCTTAGAAACCTAAGCCCTCAGATGAAGTGCTACTCGAACAGGGTCCCAGGAGGCAGTGGCCAGGGCTGGCAGGCACTGCCTTGCCGCTCAGCTGAGAGCGGCCGCTGGTCCTTGGGAAACACTCGAAGCTCTACACCATCCCCAAGAGTGGGGTCAAGGGTGGCACAATCTGCCTCCCGCTGTTTGTGCGCCCATCCATCCTCCGTGGAGCCAGGCAGAGGTTAACGTGGCAGAGAGAAGGGTCATTATTCTCTCGAAAGGTCTAGGGCGGCTCCGGGCTTCAGGCACCAACTTGCTGCCTCTGGTTGCGCCGGGGCTGAATTTGGCTTGTAGCGTTTTCACCCCAGCTATGCCTCTGCACGTCCCTGTGACGGGATTGTCTGCTGGCTGTTCAAGAGCAATAGTGCGAGAATCTGGATATTATATCCCTTTATTCTACTTACAATTCAATCTCTTAATTTTAAGGAGAGCTTTTCTCTCTCCTCCCACGTCCCCCCTTCCTCCCAAAGCGGCGGAGTCAGGGAGCAGTTATGTTACCATACCATTTGATAAGCTCAGTTAAAAAAAAAAAAAAAATCAGAGAACATGTTGTACCAGAAGGGATACAATGGGATTTTCATCTATCACTCTGCCTTTGTACGAGGCTGTTATCTACAGAGCACCGAGCAGGGATCCAGCACTACTAGATGTCTCCACAATAGTCTGAACCAAGCTATGACAGGTCTCGGGTGATACGGCCTCCACCGTGACTATTTAATCCGAAGCCCATTACCTTTTAATATACATTGTTCGTTGCTGGAAAGACCAAGGTAAGGCACAGCTGGCTATCAGTGGTGAAACATCTGAGATCTCTAGTTTCAACAGTCTGAAATTTCAAGAGCACAAATTATTTGAAGGAGTTCAAGAAAAAAGCAAGCCAGCTCCTAGCAAAAACCGACTCAGCAGCCGTTTTGACAGTTTTCCAACCTTTCATTGGGAACCTCGTTGTCTTCTTACCGCAACATCACTTTTATACATCAAACGGGCGTGGGACGTTGTTCCGGCTGCGCGCTGCACACGTACAGCCCTCTGTGCGGTACAGACAGTAAGCCTGAGGATGAAGAAACAAGCCTTGATTGTTGCGTTGTCAGAATTCGTGGACTAAAGTTTACCCAAAGGAAGGACTATCTTTTATTACCAATGTACTTTGTTAAAATTCATTACTTCTTTCCCTTTATTTAAAAGAGAAATAAGAGCCTGAATCAGAGACTGCTGATGAGTTATATAGGAAGGTCAGAATTGATAGCAGCTGTAAAGAACAAAACCGCTTTCAAACTTCATCCTTTTCTGGTGATAAATAAAGAACATGATCTCAATTATTTTTCTCTTCTATGGACCTGTTTCAAGTGAAGGCTTTTTGTCATATGCAGTTTCTTCCCTGAAAACAAAGACATCTTATGCCTCAGAGTTTCTCAGAAGTCTGAGCTAAAGCAGCACTAAGAAAAACCAAAGATCTTTAAATAGTTTGAGAAAAGTTCCTCACCATGGATCAGCCTTTGCACAGTATTTCTCGCTTCATCACCCTACCAGTTCTCCAGTCATCTAGGTAGAAAGGATCTAATATAAAAAAACATAAAGTGAAGGAATTTAACAAGTTAAAGTGTTTGAGGCTTCTTTAAACCAGTATCATAAAGTAGTAATGAAATAAAAAAAAGTTCACACTGCCACCCATGTGGAGTCTACCTTGTCAAGAGAAATATCTTTGCTGGAAATGACTGAACTGCTTCTGTTCCTGATTTTATAAATGGCATTTTTTGTCCACCATGGTACCCACTATTTCCTACAACCACGTGCAGGGACTTGACTTACGTATGAGATAACCGAGGAGTGATCCAGCTCCAGCCAAACTCAAATGGAGAGAATTGGTTTGGATACAAATGTGCTAGTCACACTGGTTTACTCCTGAGAACCAGGTCCCCTTTCAGAGGCATGAGAGCGCTTTATTTAGAAGTGTATCTTTATTTATCTTCAGTTACGGAAACCTTGTCCCTAAGACTTTGTCCACCTCCCAATGCTGCACGTTGATGATGACCAGATTTCAACCTGCAGCAGCTGTCTGCCACCGTGGAGATGCTTCTGAGCATCTCCCTTAATGAGTTATTTGGGTGAAAACAAGTTCAAGCCATTACCTAGTGAGAGGAGGTTAATCTGCTGTTAGATATCAATCTTCTGCATGATTAGTGACTGTCTCTTGATGATATAAATAGTATTATTAATTACACTGATATTAATACTGCCACTAACATTACAAGGATTCATTACGGATACAAATTGAGTTTGCTGCAGGATCACAACTCATTAACAGAAGGAATTTGCAAATCAACCTTCTCGGCTTCCCTTCCCTAAGCAGGGCACAGATATGGACACAGAAATGCATACTACAGTGTTCGGGTTTTCTTACATTTTCAGTCCATCATCACTTCCTTTCCCTGGACAAAGACCAACATTGAGACGTTATGCCCACCATCACTGTAAGAGGCTGTGACTTGTCTCTGTTTTGCCCATTGAAATCAGGTGAGGGAAAGGTGCGCTCAATGCAAACTATAAGACATTAGGAAAAAACGGAGTGCCAAATACCCCGTAGCTGGTTACATGCATTGCTAACACAAGATTCTATTTAATTTGCTCTTAAGACACTTGCTGGTCCTATTTACTTGAGCAGACAAACAAGCCAGCAGCTGGCGTGGCAGAATCTCCCTGATTCACCTCCTTCCCTTTGTCCGCTGCCATATATTTAAATTCCCCTAAGTTGGGCAGACACTAGAAAACTGTATGCCTGTCTGTCCTACCCGAGCAAAGCAATCTCAGAGCTTCAATTTGCATAAATACCCCAAAGCGAAGCTGCCTCTCCCTTCACTTTGGTCATCTCAAGAGAAAAAAAATCCCATTAAGATTACTGGTTTAGTCACATTTACTCTCAGGTCGGGAATTCCTGCTTTTAACAATATTTCACTGTATTTACCAGTTTCTGCCTGTGGCTGTAACTGGAACCAGGCACAAAGTAAACACGCTCTTTGGCACTTGCAGAGATGATTGGTGGGGTGGGAGAAACTGCCCACCCTCGGAGAGAAACAAAGGCCATCTCATTCATATCCGTGTCTGCAGGGAGGCTGGGGTCTGTTTCTTTGGATTTAAGCCATTAATCTGTTTTTATTACTTTCATTAATACTGTCATCCATGCTTCTGTTACTTTATACTTTACAAATTAATTAATGCTAAAGATTAAAATGCAGCTGCCTAAAACATCTTACTAGGATTCAAAGTGAAAAAAGGATTCTAGAAATCACGTTTTACGAAAGAGCCAGTTCTGAAAGAACTGGTGGAGCAATATCCTTAGATGTCAGAAGTGAGCTGATCTTCAAAAAGGACCGTCATCTCCAGAATTTCTCATTTGCGAGGCAGATTAGAGAAAACAAAGGAAGAACGGCTGATCTGTTCTTCTGGTTAAAAACTGTTTAAATAATATCCATACTTGGGCATTCAGGATATATACCCCATACCAGTATGCAACCAATGGATTGCTTTGCCTTCTGCCTCGGAACAACAGCCCCCAAAGCGAAATCCCCGAGGCTCTGCACGGCTGAGCGGGCTGGAAATTGCTGCCGGAGCTTCCAGTCCCAGCTCGCCGCTGGCTGGCAGCCCGGCTGGGATTAATCAGAGGCTATCGCCAAGCCCTCGCTGCTCCGTGACTCAGGGGTTGGTGTAAGTACAGACATTTGAATTCATGAGGCTCATAAAATAAAATTGTGCCTCTAATTACCGTTTGCAAGCGTGCGTTTTGTCATAGGCCGTTAGGAAGTTGTAGATCTCAATGCAATGAACATTAAGGCAACAAATATTTTGGGGCTTTCGAAACCTCATAAAAACAAGGGTTTATAATAATACCTGATATCAAAATCTCAACCTGCAGAGCTCAAAAATTGGGAGATGGGTGGTTAAATAAGGGTAAACCCATATACTGCACTTAAAAACCGGTTGTGCCTAGGAAAAAACAAATTAAGATTTTGTGAGGCCATTCTACTGGAAGAATTCACCACACATCTGAACTATTAATGAAACATTACAACAGTGAGTTGCTCGGGGGGGTGTGGGGGAATGAAGAAGAATAAAAGAAAAAATGCTGGGGGGAGTGCTAAATGCATAAGTTGGCATATCTGTACCTATTTTCATTCTTTTTATACGCCTGAATTAATTCGGTCTTCATAAAAAAATACCACCAGCCTCAGAGCGAGCTGCAGAGGTACGAGGATTTCAGGCCGGGGCACAGTCGGTGGGTACTGCCCGGGCAGGGTCAGCCCGCGCGAGCGTCGGAGGAGGGAGCGGGGCCCCGTCCCGCCGAGGGCTGTGCGGGAGCG
>NW_010558952.1:0-227 GCF_000687285.1 Phaethon lepturus
TCCGCACCAACTGGAGCACGTGAAAGTCGGGAAGGACCTTCTGCCCCCCATGCCTGCAGGGAAGCCCGGCACAGCTTCAGTGGGTGGGTGCTGCTGTGCCCTGGCAAAGCCCCTCATGAGCCCCGTGGGTGCCAAGCGGTGAGGGGGGGCTCGCAGTGGGCTCCTGTGGGGGCGTCGCGCGCAAGAGCATCCCGTGGCTCTCCCCCCACTCCTTTCTCTCGCCGCTG
>NW_010558952.1:553-798 GCF_000687285.1 Phaethon lepturus
GGGGCTGTTCGCTTCTCGTGTCCCTGCCCCTGAGATGTGTTGATCTGGAGGGAAATACTTTAAGAACGTGTCACTGTTCTCCCTCTGCCCTTCCTCCAGTTTCCCTCTCTCTAAGGTTTTTCATACCCGTTCCCAGTCTGTGCTGTGTGATTGTGATCAGGCCGCGGGAACTGACGGCCGAAATCGGCGATTCGGTAATGATGGTGGCGGGTTGGGCCTTGGGGGGGGGGGGGGCCCGGCTCTCC
>NW_010558953.1:0-220 GCF_000687285.1 Phaethon lepturus
GGGGGCTCCAACTCCGCCCCAGCCCTTGCCCCGGCAGAAACGCGGCGCTCACCCAGGATGTTGCGCTTGCAGAGCGGGCAGGTCTGCTGCAGGAGGAGCCAGGGGTCCACGCAGTCCCGGTGGAACTCATGGCAGCAGGGCAGCACCCGCAGCCACTGCAGGCAGAACGGCCTAGGGCAGGCTGGGTGGAACTGGACGGGGGCACAGTGACAGCCGGCGG
>NW_010558953.1:405-2926 GCF_000687285.1 Phaethon lepturus
TGGCGCGGGGCGGGGGCCCCGTGCCGCACTGCGGCGGCGGGGCCGCAGCGCGGCTTCCATTGCGCTGCCCGAGGGAGCGGGATGATCCTCTGCCACGTAGCACTCTGGCGGGGACACCCTGGCCCCGGCAAGCGAGGGGAGGCTCAGCCCCGGGCAGCAAAGGGATGGCACGAGCATGGGTGGCTCCAAACCAGGATGGGCTCCAGGCCTCTCAGCACAGCACCAGCCCCCCCAGTCCCTACCTGGCTCTTGTGGAACTGGTCCAAGCAGACAGCGCAGCTATCAATCTCGCAGGCCCAGCTCCGGGGTGGTTTGCCGGGATGGTACCGCCGGGTTTTCAGTGCTGACAGCTGCCGCCGAACGTGCTGCTTCAGGTCCAGCTGTGAAGGCAGAGCAGAGGGTCAGACCCCGGCCGTGGGTCTCCCCAGCAAGGAGCAGAGCGGAGACGTTCCCACCTCGGCATCCTGCTCCGACGGGTCTTGCCGCGACTGCCGCTGGGCCTGCACCATCACCCCGGTGCAGAGGAGCAGGGCGATCAGCAGGATGGTGTTCCACAGCTGCTGGAGATACTTCTGCAGCAACAGCACCGAGCGGGCGGTCAGGGACCGTGGCGGGGGATGAACTGGAGACCCCCACTCCACTCCCAGCACTGCCATCGCCACTGCCACCACGTGCCAGCAGCCCTGGCTATGCAGGGAGCTGGCACCGATGCACGTACCTGGACCTGCGAGCTGTTCTCCCCCGTGCAGATGACCCCCTGCCACTCCCCGTAGAGGCCCCCCCGGGAGAGGCCGCAGGTTGACCACAGGGTGAGTGTCACTCCCTGCAAGGCAGGAGACAGCATTGCTGACGGCCACGACTGCTCCTGGCGCTGCCTGAGGCCGGGGGGCCCCACGGTGCTTGGCAGATTACGTGCGTTGAGGGGAGGAGGAACCGCAGGTGGCTGCCAGCTGCCCCGCTCCCATGGAGTGAGCCTCCGGGGAAACCGAGGCACCGGCAGCTTCAACAGCCTTCGGGGATCTGGCTCCTGCTCCCTGCAGCTCGGCTTCCCCATCAGCTGGAGAAGTTCTCCCACCAGGAGAGAGAGAAGGAAAAGGACGAGGAGGAGGGCCTACATACCAGGTTCTCCAGCAGCACCGCCTGATACGTGATCTTTGCCGTAGCCCGCAGCCCCCTGCAAGCAAAAGGCGAGAAAAGTGTCAATCCCATGAGCACAGCAGGATCTGGCCCGCAGCACCCCAGCACCAGGGAGCTCCACCTTCCCCTGGGAACATGCAGCCCATGCTGAGCCACGGGTGAGGGGGCCACCGGGGAGGGAGCAACATGCAGGGGAGGTGATAGCGAGCGTCCCCCTTAGCTGTGCCCAGCCCTCTGAGCGACCCTGCACAGGTCCCTTCCTCCAGGCGCTGTGCCTCAGCTTCCCTGACTGCGACACCGCAGCAGCGACACCGATTCACCACGCAGAAGGTGGCCCGAGAGGATCCTAACGCTGTAGGTGGAAGGGATAACCATCGGCAAAGGCAGCAGGGATGCCAGTGTTGTGCTGATAACCTGACTAATTTGCACTGAGAGCCCTAAAGGGCTTGGCCAAGGCCACTGTCAGCCCCTGCCGCCGTGTGGGGACCCATGGAAGGGCTCAGGCGCCGATGAAGGAGCGGATCTGACTCACACCCTCCCTGGAAACATGTGTCCCTGCCCCAGCTGGCCTCTGCACAGCAGAGTTTGAAACCAGCCCAGCAAATGCAACACACTGTGAGAGAGGCACCGCCAAGGGCAGCCCCCAGCTGTCACAGCCAAGGAGGGGACCAGGCACAGAGCTACAGCTCTCGCCCAGCTCCCTCCCGCTGCCCCAGTCCGTACCGCAGCAGTGCTCCCAGCAGCTTGGTGACGTTGTCCGAGGACTGAATCACGATCACAGGCTTGGCAAGAAGCTGTGAAACATCCAGCTGCACCGGAGAGAAAAGCAACAGCCATCAGCAGGGCATGAGACTGGCTCAGGGACCCGCTGCCAGGACTCTCCTACCTCCCGGATGGCATTCTGGTTCAGCGCCAGGATGAGCAGGGCTGACGCCCCCAGCACCAGGGCTCGCTTCATCTGCGAAGACAAGAGGGCACAGGCTCAGATGGCAGGACAGGCAGGAGCACAGGCAGCTGAGCTGTGCCCCTGTTCAGCTCCCATCCCACTGCAGGGAGCAGGCAGCACCTGGTGCCTCTTCACCCTGACTGAAGTATCACACAGGACCCAAGAGGGGCCGGCACTGCCCGGGCACCCTGTCAGGGATCCCCCTACCACCAACCACAGGCTGGGACCCCCCACATCTGGCGAGGAGACACCCCAGGAGGTGCCCTGCAGGCTTGTGACCAGAAAATGCCACTGCAGTCCCTGGGCCAGGCAGAGGGTCACCTTGCTGACGACGGCAGCAGTGAAGGACTCCTCTTTGGCACCCCGGGGGACCTCAGCTGGCTCCTCACCCACAGGCACCACACCGATCCAGCTATCAGCAGTGCCCAGCTCGGGCTC
>NW_010558954.1:0-664 GCF_000687285.1 Phaethon lepturus
GCTCCGAGCGTTACGTCAGGGCAGCATGAGACACGTCAGGCAATGCAGCTTTATGGAAACCAGATTTCTCACGGAAACTCAATTTACTTTTGATGAGATTTCACGTTCATTCGATAAAGGTTGTGCGAGAGGCAGACAGCGCTTGGGCTTCTGAGTCACCCGCCTCAGCCCAGAGGTGCCAGCCTTGCACAGCCTCTGGGCCGACGTGCCCCGAGCTGGGTGCACGGCCCCATGGCACGATGCCCGGCTCTGGGCAGCCCCGCCATGATGGCACCTTCTCACCTTACTGCCTTTGTCCCAAGCCTCTGCTCTCCGGACGAAGCAAAGCCGAGGAGGAGCTAGAGAGGGGTGTGCTGCGGGATTAACAGTTCAAAGGAGGCAAAATAAACCTCTAAAAGAAATGTTAGCTTAAATTTAAACACAGGATGGCTTCCTGGACAGAGGGTGGTGGCCTCACCTCCAGGTCAGCCTCGGGCAGCTGAGCTATGTGCCTGAGCCGCTGCCCTGGCCGCTGTTCTGCCTCCCCCCAGCCTTGCTGCCATGGGATGTGTGCGAGTGGCCTGGAGACCCCTGCCCTGGAGCTGCACCCAGGCACACGGTGCCGGGGACCCCGCTCCGACAGCGCTCGGGCTGTCTAACTTGCTGGAGGCAGGGGAGGCTGACT
>NW_010558954.1:695-1005 GCF_000687285.1 Phaethon lepturus
GACAGCACAGGGAACCAGGGCTCATCTCGAAGCGCTCGAGTGGCCATGTCACGACGCAAACCAGGAGAGCTGCATGCCCGCTCCTCACAACGCCAGGTTTCTGTCTCCACTTTAAAATCACAACTTTCTGTTTTACACCAGCCCCCTCCCTACGCTCCCCTTCAGCACAGGCAATGTTACTCTAAACCAGTAACCCTCTGCCACGGGACTGCTAAAAACCGAAAACAAACCAAGACAAACCGAAAAACCAACCCCAGTCTGCAGGCGAACGCCCCGCTCACCCTGACGAGAGCCCGCAGAGCGCCGCGGT
>NW_010558955.1:0-330 GCF_000687285.1 Phaethon lepturus
GCTGCGGCCGCGCCTCCCCCCAGCGCTGGGTGCGGAGGTAACGGGCGGTTTGTGGGCGCCAGTGAACCCTCCACACCAGAAACAACGCGGGGTGAGCGACGCTGTAAGGTTTGTGGTTAGGTGTGTGCGTGTATTGGCCTCATCCTTACTTACTGGCTGAAGCAATCTTGTTTTATGAAGTAATAAAATTTAAAGAAGATATTTTAATATAGTGAAATGAGGATGATTAGAAAAAAAAATGCCAAGAAACGAGGCACGGCCTGCCTGAGGCGCAAGCCACCGAAAGCCCACAAGTGCAGCGTCACCTCACACGACGGGGCTGGCGGGCCC
>NW_010558955.1:340-24479 GCF_000687285.1 Phaethon lepturus
GTGTGCACTGATGCTGTTATGGATAGGCTTCATAAAAATCTTACACCATGCTTACTACTCACGTATTTCGTAGTTACTCAAATCAGGGATAAAAATGTCCCAGTTGGTGTAGCTAATACCACAGTTTGTGTTTGGGTTTTGGCTAGATTGTAGTATCTCTGTCAGGCGTGGCTGATGGCAAACACTCCTTCGGTCTGTGGTAGTCCCATGCAGGGAGCTGCTAACTGGCATAAATTAATGTCCTGCTCATACATGTATTTGCAAACTTACTTATGAGGCCACTAATTAGCGAGCACATGCTGAATGTTCAAGGCTTAGCCCTCACAGTCCTCTTTTTTTTCTGATTTCAGGACCACTACTACAATGGCTGACTTCTTGCCAAGCAACAAACGTGGATTATGGCAAATAAAGACTGTTCTTACATGTGAATTTGTATCGTGCTCATCAGGAAAGGTACATATGTAATGTAGTTTAATTTTATTTTCTTCCTTTTTCCTGCTTAATGGAAAGAGGAAGAAGAGGCCGTAGTTAAAATATTGCCACCACTTAACTATTTTTAAGACTTAAAATATCTTAAGATGGGCTTCTAGCCCTCAAAAATATTTCCACGGCATTGCAGTCTGTGGATTCCGTTTCAGGCAATGATGCTTCTTTCAGGAAAGTAAACTTCTGCAAGCATTGAACTTGGTTGTAACTTACTTTTGGCACCACAGCAAGAGCCACTTGGTTGGTGTAAACAACCTTGGCCACACTGTAGAACTGCAGCAGACACTGTTGGCTTGCCAAGTTTTATTTCATGTTAGAAGGTATTTGAAAAACCACTACTTATCTCAATAGCACAACATATGCTCTCTCATCTCTGTGGGTGTTCGTTCAAAACTGTTGAAACTAGTGCAGTTCTTTCAGTTTTCTGTATCTCAAAGCTGCAGCAGTATCATCATGTCCATTTAAGTAAGTTATATTAAAATGCAGAATGTCTGGCACCATTTCTATACAGAGAGCTTCTCTTTCTTTACACTTACTTCTCTGTGTCAGAGAGACACCGAGTATACTGAATACTGGGGCCGTGGGCTCTGTTTTGCTATAGCCAGAACATCCCCCATCTGAACTCACCACACAGAGAATAGATTTGTGATGCAGATTAGATCCCAGTGGGCTACAGGGCAAAGCTATCGAAGCTGTATTTGATTGTTACAGTATCTAAAGTAAATGTTTTTGGGAAGAAGGCAAGACTAGGACTACATGAAGGGCATGTTCTGAGTCTGAGATCCAGAATGTACACTACAGGGAAGAAGCAGCCAGGAGTACAGCTAGTATTCCACTAAAAATACGTGAAACATGGATGTAATCTGTAAAAAATGGGATATTAAACCAAATACTGTCTTCGTAGCGGTTCAACACCCCATCACAGCCTAAACCCTTACCCTGCCATCTGCAAGTGAGACCTCAAGATGGCCAAGTAGCTAATTTTAGAAGAATACACTTTCTATAGGGTTCTTCCCACCCTGTATTGTTGGCAGTCACCTTCCTAGCAGTATGTTACCTTTTCCTGATTTCCCATGCTGATTTTGTCTTCCAAGTCCATTCACATCCTTTTTCTGTCATAATACCCACTTCAAATGCCACACCCTGCTTTATCATTTTTCCAGTTTTCTTTCTAAGTTTAGTCTTCTACATAGCCTCCAGCTTGCCTTTATTCATGTCAATAGTAAGTTCCATGACAGGAAGATGAGCAGAGAAAACACCTAGACTGGGAGACAGAAGAGTGGCTCGATGGATGGATATAGAGACTGCAAAGGGACAGAATCCAACAAGTTAAATGTCCCAGGGAAAAAAAAAAGGAAGGAGTTTCTTCTTTGCACCACCAAGCCCCACCCTGGAACATCTCATAACCTAAATAAAACAGTGAACTATTCAAAAGGCAAATGTTTATTAGGTACAATGAACTTTAAAAAACTTTCAAAGAATTATGCAAGAAATATATTTAAATATAAGAGGTGTTATTGCAATTGCGCTACATTACAAAATCACTTCTCTACTGTTGGCACAATCTGAAGACTTTAATGTTATATGCGAGATAACATTACATTGACTCTGGCACACAGTAAGTGGTCTGCACGTTTTTTGTTCAAATGTCATTTGTGCTGCACCAGGTTATTCTTGAAGACAAGATCAGCTCTTCGCAGAACTATGCCTTTTTTGTTTCAGTAAATAAAGGAACTGGTAAGGAAAAACATGAACTGCCGTCCTCCTCAGCAAAAAAATGGAAATCAAAACATGATTTATGGTGAAGATAAAATACCATATGAATTAACAGTTCAGGAGGTAAAGTCTCTTTCCATGGCCAAGTAGCTCCTATTAATCTGACTCCAAATTGCTACAGGTGTACCAAAAGGAGAACGACTCATAGGTCCAGCATTTACACAGATGAAATTAGTAATAGTACATTACATTCAAGTCTCTTGATTTTGCTTATTGCCATGATGCACCATATTATTGCTTCATATTGTATATATTGAACAAGAGGTTCATAACTGACAAGTCAGAGCGCTCAGAAATACCGTAGAGGCCATTGACTAAAACAAGAAACTGTTTTAGAAACAGTTAATGTTAACAGAAAATGCTAAGGACAGGAAGTCAAAGACTAAACTCAAATCCTTTGTCACTGAGGAGTGCTGGGAACAAAAAAATAGGAAAAACCAAATACAGATTTCCCTAGATTAAATCTACCATAGCACTGTCAATAATGGAAGCATTCTAGGCATATTCTAAACAAGAGGTTTTACTATTCTTGTTAATGAATGGCAAGATTTATTTCTTTTAGAAGGACATCAACAGTCTGGACAGTAAGTCCAATCCTAATAAAGATAACAAACTGGGAGAAGTAATCCAAGCTCTTTTCCACATTAGATAAAAATATAGGTGAATTCAAGGCACAGGTATTTTCAAAATTAACACACATTGTTTTCTTTGGAACTAATAATACAAAGTAAGCCATCATTACATTATCAACAAGCTGTACACAGGAGCTTTTATGTGCATTACTTATAACAACATTATCAGAAAATGATCACAAAATTATTCACGCACACGTGCACACATGAACATATGAGCATAGACCAGAGCACTACAGTAGAAAAAAAAAAGAAATGTTCCTCTAAATGTTCTTAGACAGCAGTGTTATCAGGGCTATATACTTTGAGTAACATGAATTTATGTGTAACATTAGTTACAGAAGACAGCTGACACCAGGCCAGCATGCAGAGAACAGGTGATTCACACATCTGGTTTGGGGCTGGTAGGAGGCTGCTTGCTGTTTTGTGGCAATGCTCATATTACTGACACAACCATGATAAACTAACAGTGAGATCCATTTTTTGTTAATGCCACCTGAAGTAATTCAACACTGAGAAAACTTGTGTGCTAGACATATTAAAAAAATTTAAAAATCACTGCTTGGCCCCCAACCAGATAGCAAATTTCTGCTTAGAAATCTCATCTTACCTTGTAGACTCCTTTTCTGAGTATATATTGCTCAGATTTTTTTAACTAGGCACAACATTTAATTTTTACTTCCTTGTGTACACAACACTACATGCAGATGAAAAGATTCACTTTTCCTCACAGTGATCTAGTTGTGTGACCTTCTTAATGCTCTTGAACTGGCTTTTGCCATCTTCACTGGCAGGAAAAAGAACCCCAAGACACATACTTGCCCAGTTTCGGGCAATTAGGAAAAATGAACCTTTGGCTTTCCTGAAGATTGCCACTAGAAGACCGTGACCGTATATGCACCTTTATCACTTCAACTAAGTTCAGTGAGTTGACAAATGTGAAGTATTTTTACCACCTGAGTTTCAGCATCTGGAATTACAAACTTATGCCTTGGTTTCAGCATGCCCAGCCAAATGCACAAACCCCAAATGCACTGCACTTCCTCCTGCCATCTCTCTACCCCTGTGAGTTTCCCTCTTGTCTCTCTCTTTGGAGCTGGACTAAGTTCACAGCTCCGCCTACCCACCAAGAGTGACAGCTCCAGCACATCACCCTGCCTTGGGCACAGGGAAACCTGAAGGCACAGGGAGTGGCACTGCGTTGGGTTTTGTCCTTGTAGCTCAAATAAAACAAAAGCAGGATAAATTGAGCAATTATCTAAGATAAAACGGTGAACTCAACTGTTTTGAGGAAGAAGCTGGAGCTCTCAGGCACAAGTGACCAAAGCTTCCTCTGTGGACCTCTGTCAAGGTGAGCACCTCCTCCTCCTACATAGTCAGCCTCTCTCAAAAATTTGCAGTGTTAAAAATACCATTTAAAAAGCTTGAGTAAATTATCATAAGGGTCCATATCAACATAATCTGCCTTAAAGATACCTGTGCTTCAGAGAGTAGAAACAAAAATAGTCTTTGATGAGAACTGCATTGGTGCTAATTAAAATGAAAAAGTAACTACAACTCTGGACCCTTGGTGCTAAAGTTCGCAGCACAGTGCCTAAGCCTCACATGCATACCAGGCACATAGTATCAAGTGAACCATCTGATGGTACAAATGCAGGAGATTCCACAAATTATGCCTACATAAGCATTACCAAGAATGGAGTCTACAGGTAAAGATGATTACCAGGCAATGTTACATGCTTGATGGCTGGAAAATGAGGGAATGCATGTTCTATGTAAAAGCAGAATAGCTATAGGCTATAGGCTGCACTGTAATGCAGTACTGAAGTTATTTATTCAGAACCTTCTTGAAGCCAGGCTGCAAGGAAGCATCAACTTTCTTTTCAGGTAACATCATATTGCTGAGAACAGAAGGATACCTCATAAAGTTACACGGAGAAGGGGAACATTTACTCTCACTTCTTTTTAAGACTGAAATACTTCAAAGACTTTTTAAAGACTTAAACACTTTAGAATACTTTTTAAATTATCTGTTTAGTGGAGTGAAATATTAGACAACTCTTAGAATTTATTTTTTAGGTATGACTTTAAGAGATACTTGAGCCCTCTTTCATGAGTGGTTAGACTGAAGTTACATCTTTGTGCAGGTGTGTCTACTTTGGAGCTGCCAAACCTATCACCATTTATGATGGAAATCTTTTGATTATACTAAATGTTATTAGTAATTTTCTCTCCTAGCTGAGACAAAAAAAAACCCAACTTGCTGCTCAAGCCCATAAACTGCATGCAGCTAGATATGCATAATAGTGAGAGTTTAAATCTTCTAATTCATCTATACCTAAGTGAAATGCACTGGAGAAAAGGTGGCTCAGGAATTAGACTTCCAAATTAATGCATCCTTCTGGAAATAATACGTTTTCATTAAACCGAAGTTGAATTGTTATTTTCTAGTACATCTAAAAATAATTGTTCTTACAGAACAGGCCATAAGTGCAAATTATTTACAGAGTTAACAAGCAAAAACAAAACCAAAAAAACCCCACTGCTTGTTTTAAGGAAATCATTGCATGAATAACTGCCATTTTAGCAATGCTCCACACATGTAACTGTTCATCATTGAATACAGGTTTTCAAGAACTGTAAGCAGAAGTTTTCTTCCACATCTACTTTTCTGCATTTACTGGTTCATTAGACACTGTCATTTTCAAAATAATAGGTAACCGTAACAGTACATAAATTGTTAAGAAAAGACAACTAAATTATAAAATGAATCTTTAAAACCATAGAAAGCAGTATTTTGTTATTTACAGAGTAGTACAGTATTATAAACACAGATTAAAAGATATACGTAAATGACATTGTTCTACATCTACAGAATAAAGAATGTTTAAAAACAGTTAGCATGACAATCAACATTACAAACCTTAATACAAACAAGAAAGAAATCAAAGGAAAGGATAATATTTTTTCCAACTGCATCTCTCATGAAGTGCTCCTATAAATTTTTTACATTTTCATTTACAATGATGGCACAAGTTATACACAGTGTTAGCACGTAATATCAGTTACTGCGCAATTACCATTGCTATCAATGGACCTTATTCACAGGTACTGAAATTACCTTTTCAAATTAACACTTGGCAAGCAGAAACACAAGAAACTTAGAAAAGGATTAATTTATCTGATTAATTTGTCTTGCATTACTGAGGGACTTTATTTTTAGGGCAATGTGAAAGTACATGCTCAGGCACTAACTTCCTAATTACATCACTGATATGCAGAGATTTATATTTTATCAGTATTCTTAAGATATACAAAGCAGTGTTTGGTATTCAGCCAGAAACTGGAATTTGTGTCCTTTCCTGAGGTTACAAGTTAATGCATCACAACATGCAGCTCCCAGTGCTCTTCAAAAGTCATGACCGTATGTTACTGAAAATGATGACTCCCAGTTTGGCATGGCTTCACTGAGGGTCATAATTTCCATCTCATGAAGAAATACTCTGGGAAAACACATGAAGAAAGTCCTGTGGAACAAACAACGTTGCAGAGATGGTGCTTATTTTCACCCCCCTGAGCAAGCACGGAGACCAGAAGCCCAAGGGCAGGGCTGTCTCTGCAGGGGCCTTATGTTGTTTTTTTTCTGCCCTGGCACTGACCAACTTCCCTACTGGCTGCTGTCCTCAGAATTCCTTTGAAAGGCAGTTCCTGAGGTTTTTGGTGATTAACAGAAAATTGGTACACAGACAATCCTATTCATTTTCCAACTCCCAAGTGCTATTTAGGTTTTTATGAACTTATGCCTCAACTATATACAACTGTGTACTGGAAATAAAGCAACCTAGTACAGAAATCTAGGGAAGACTTTAAAAAAAAGGGGGTGTGTGTGTCAAAATACAGGTGCTTCCTAGGCTTCAAAAATTAGCCAAAACATGTTATGTGGGAGTTACCTCATATGGCTATGTGGACAGGTCCACAGATTGTTTTCTGGTGACAAGAGGGAGCTTTCCAGAACTTCTTTATCTGTGGCCAAGCAGCTTATACAGTAGTTTAACTGTGCTAAAGTGATTGTCTGAAGAACAGCCAAGAAATACTTGGCAGGTACTCTGCCATCTCTGCAGATGAGATATCTGAAAGACCAATTTATAAGCTGTAGGGTGCAACCCGAGTCCTCACCTCTATCATCAGGTAATTTAGATGTGATTCAGAAAAGTGGAAGAATCCAGAGTTCATCATCCTTTATTCCTTGAATAGTTAAGAGATACTTCTCTGTGAGCAAAGAGTGAACCCAGTAACTTTCAGACTTCAGCTATACTACTCAAAAAGTTAAGAACTGGGACTCAAAATTTGCTTCACAAATCGCATGCCTACACCCCAGCGGTCACTAGTTTCCCATGTCATGTAGCCTTGTATTTCTGATGAACATTTAGCAGCACTATGAATAAGGTCCATAGTATTAAGGTACACAATTGTCACTGCAGTTATGTTGCAGTGGCTCACTGAAAAAACACAGTTTCTCCTTCAGAAAAAAAAGCGAAGATTCTAATATTTGTCCCATGTAGCTTGTTTTGTTGTTTGGGTTTTTTTTAAATTCCAAACCATGCATGATCTGACAAAGTCTGCTTGTAAGCCGAGTAATCTGATTGTAAGAATGCTGTGCATATGGATTACAATTATATAATCTTTTTTTAATTGTAGGTAATTATCCTAGATGATTCTTTGGAATTTACTCACCTATTTGTTCTTCCAATTAGCAGAACCTGAAACACCTTACAGATATCACTTCTTAGGACACAGGCACAAATGCTTGTGAAGGCACTTTCTCCACAAAGCTTCCAAGATTTTAATTACTAATCACACATAGGGCAACCTTTTGAACACTAGTACAACGTACTATTGCTGCTCTCCTATCAGAGCCCATAGCAGATATAACTGAACTCTGGTTACCAGATAGATTTGTAGACTTGTTTTGTAAGTTAAATTAACCCTTTTTCTAAAGGCACAGGATACAATTTTCGTATGACCCTTAGGTAGGGAAAGGGCACTTTCCCATTTCAGGAATCTTTAAAAAGCCTGTCTTGCAGCAGACCACTGGATTCATTCATGCCATCTTCTTTTTTCAAGAAAAAAAATTAGAGTTTAAAGCCTTTTTCATTATATCTATGAATCGTCACACAGCCGTGATATGATACTGGCCTGGGCATGGCTGCCACTCCTGTGATAATGCCCGTTGCAGGGTCATAACAAAGAATAGTGTCTGTGGCTTCACCGTTTTCTCGTCTTCCGCCAAGGATATAGATTTTTCCATTACACACAGACATGCCACAATTCTCCTGTTTCAAAATACAAAAAGGAATACACAATTACTTAAAAAACAAGACCTCAGCCCCTGCATGCCTACCTGAGTGCAGAGCGACAGCACTGTGCCCACTGTTTGTTAACAGACTGGCCTATACTATTCCGTCCTGAGAGGACCAATGCAGAAAGCACAATAGTTGGGGAAAGCAGCAGCACAATCCTACCAAAAAAGACTATTTCAGGTCTAGGCCTTCACTACACATAGCTCAGATGAGAGATACAATGGAACACAGCTGAACACTATACTTACTATTTAAAACATCTGAGATAAGGAAAGGAAGAGAGAACAAAGGTTTTCAGAAGAGGGACTGTTTTTTCAGAAGTGGGACTGTTTTTTTTTCAGAAGTAGGAACTATTAATGCAAAAAATGGGAACAAGGAGAAGCACCTTAGAGAAGTAACAGATAATGAAGAGGGATGTAAACAGGGAAGAGGCAAAAAAGCCTCTAGAAGAAAGGGAAAAGAAGAAACCCTCTAAGAAAAGGGTGCATAAGAAAAAGACAGCGCTATGGTCTTACTTGAAGCAAAGAGAGAGAGCATTTTTTTTCTTCCTTAAAAGCAGGCATGGAAAAAAAAATGCAATCAATAGAGAATACAGATCAAAACAGAGGAACAGAGGGAAGGCCAGGAAAAAAGAACAAATTTCTGTTAAGGTAGATACTGTAAAGTATGTGCTTGATGTTTTAAAAACATAGGGAAAATTAACTAATACACACACACTTCACTACCGAGGGGATGCATTTTTAAATTCTGCTCAGTGTTCCGTACATAGAATTAATACAGCTCTTGCTGCTGAAGTCAGGCACTTTTCTGTGCTATACAGTGGGGTTTTTTTCCCCACACTATAAGAACAGCCTTCAATACTTTTTGTTACATTGAAAGCCTTTAATCAATTATAAGGAAATTACTATCTTCAGTCTAAACTAAAACATGTAGCAGAACTTGACAGAGATCATTTTCTAGACAATTAAAACGTCATTCGTTATACTGTTACACTGTTCTCCAACAGTAACTGCTCTCAAACAAAGACTGGACTTGCTAACAGTGACACCCAGCTGAAAAGCTACTGGTTTAGAAACTTCCTCCTAAAGTCATGTTTAGAATTATATGGATGAAGAAGTAAAGCAAGAACAGAATCAGAGATGCAATTTTAACAGGGTTAAGTACAAGATACTAATGTAAAAAAATACTTTTCAGATGTCTATAAGGCCATTTAGTGTTAATTACCTGTCTGCTGAATGTATTCTGTACATGCATCCAGTAGTCCTCAACTGGATCATAGCAGTATATTGCTTTGGTAAGTCCACCAGCAACATAGATCAGATTGTTTAAAGACACAGCTGTAATACATCTTTTTGCGATAGGGATAGTTGCACGGAGCAACCATGAATTAGTATCGGGATCGTAAGACTGAACCTGAAAAAAAATACATGCATTTCAGATTAGAAGCCTAATTGAAATAATAACGTGGCATACCCACACAGGTTATACAAGGAGAGCCTAAGCAGCAATACCTGGTGGGCAATATCTCACCAAGAAAATGATGTTAATACAAATATAGGTCCATATATCAGTAACATCTATATATGGACTACATTTAACATTGTTTTCCTAACACTCAGGTTTAATAATTCGCAGAACTTGTGAAGCCAAGTATCCATGAGAAAGACCACAGTAACAGTATGTTACCGAGTTAATATTTTCTACTCTGTACTTTTTGTATTATAAAAATTCCATACTCCATTCAGCAAACCATCTCTGCATGATCTATTTTTAACCCAGCAATACTGTTTACCATGGATAGAAGATGCAATCAAATACAATTAACGGACCTTGTCAGAACATGTGTTGTCATCAGGACCACCCCCGATCACAAACAGTTTGCCAACACAGCTTGTGACTGCTGGAGAGCTCACAGCTTCTTTAAGGGGAGCCACTTCTGTCCATCGATTGGAAAACGAATCGTAACACTCTACGCTGCTGAGACGGTTTTGCCCATCGTATCCTCCAACAACATATACCTATGCAAAGTGGTGAAAACTATCATTATTTCATTTTTAGAATAGTTACTACATTTAAAGATGAAATTAAATTAATTTAAAGCTGCAAGAATCCTAATTTGCTAGGTTTGTGAAGGGATACTTCCCTCACATTTTTAATTTATACACAGGAGGAGAAGAATATGGTCTAAAAATGATAGGTAAAGACTCTCTGGAGAGTTCCATTCAGTCACATGTGGAATGACACTGCACACACACATCCAAAGCAGAGTATTACTAATACCGAGATAGAAACTTCCTATTCTAATGGCATTTGTTAAAAAAGGCACTTCTCTGCATTTCTCTTTTCACAGATGACATTCAGCAACAGCAGCAGCAAAGTCCATCTGAACTACCTTTGCTTTTCTGTGTTTTACTGTTTTCCTACTTGCTTGCAAAAATATTTCTTCTTCTCAGTTGTAAAATTTTCTTTACCTTCCTACTGCTTCTTTCATATTCAAGAGGCAGAGCTCATTATTTGTGTCTAACTTCTTCCCCCGTTTGCTCCAGCTGCAAGTCTCATCTCCAAGAAGTTACTTACTCCAAGGGACACCACATGCACATCTTCCCTAACTTTCATTAATGGAATCCTCACAGGCAGGATCCCAACTACTGTTTTTATGTTAAGGCATGTATGCCTTCAAAATAGCAAAACCTCCCATTTCTCCACAGCATACATTTGGTTAATTTCAATATAAAACATTAAATGAAAGAGCACAGAGCTGACATTCAGAGCAGTACCAGTTTCTGTTAGTAACTGCATAAACTACTAAACTTTTGACAACACTTCTGAAGCACAGGAAAATCCAGATGATTCTTTGCGTCCCAAAAGATTTCTTGGGGATAACACACTTCTGTGATAAAAAAACCTACATAAAACCCCCCAAAAAACAAGGGGTAACATGATTTTCGCAAACACAGATAGCGTCTGACTCAAAAAGCCTAATTGTTTAACATAGGTTTTTATTTGAAAATAGGTATTTTTAAAATGTATAGGAAATATGAATACTTAATATGTACCTATGTTTTTGCCACTGTTTTCTTATATACAGCAAACATCCCCACTATAAAAGAAAGTTATAAATATACTTCTCTTACTTTACCAAGAAGAACAGCCATTTTATGACGCCATCTGCCTTTATTTAAAGAAGCAACTCTGATCCAAATGTTAAGTTGAGAATTGTAAATCCAAACATCCCGGCTATTGATTCTTCCACCTTTAAAAACAAAAATATTCCAATTTGAATAAATTCATTATTGAATGAGAAATGTTAACTATTACCATGCCCCTTTACAGTGGGCAATGAAAACTTTATATTCTTTTTAGGTGAAATAAAGATCTATCTGTATTTATGTGTTACACCAAAAAAGTCAGTTTCAGTGGATTTCAAACGTGAAAACATGCACTAAGTTGTTTTACTTACCTGTGCCTTTTCCAGTAACATGCCGAGATCACATTAGCTTATTTCTTCAGATTGGAATGCATTTTAATGGCTTTTGCCCGTGCTCTTCAGATTTCTTTAGTGTCACTACCTGGATGAGACACTTGAAATCTTAACCATTTATGTGCCTCACGGCACAACCCTAACACTAGCTGTTCCCCTGTTTAGTTCGTGCACAGAACTCCTTCGGTTTACATCTTGTTCAAATGCCACAGGCACTACCGATCTGAGAAGACATTTTCTTTGGTTAAACTAACACATGGGGCTTTGGTGTCTAAACCATCAGCTGTAGCCTGTAATTTATGCTTGCTAAAAAAAATGAATAAGAGGTGTTTAAAAACATTTTAAATGCTCATTGCAGTGCTCATCTCACTGTAAAAGGCTGGTATAAATGGATCCCCAACTGAGGTGCTAAAAGTTCATTGTACATTCCCACAATGAGAAGAAGCTTTAACTGTTTTTCTTTGGGAGTCTAGGCAGCCATATGATAGAAACAAGTCACCAGCAACATACCATTGCTGGAATGCTCCTAGGCAAGTGGTGTTTTTAACCAGCACACAGCACATTTTGTAGCAGAGAAAATGCTGCTGGGAAAAGATTGCTTGGGATTTTTTGCTTGCAATTTTTCCAACTGTTCCTGCAAGCAGGCCACTACTAGATTTTAGAGCAGCATACTAATGAGCATAAACTAGTCTCTTTAAATAGAATTGATATCCTGGAATCAGCTGTAAAAAACTGCCGATTAATACCAAACAAAATCCTAGAAAACACTTTTGTTTACAATAAGATTGGTTTGGGGCTGGAGTTCACCATTTACATCACAAAGTAACTTTCAGTTGAGCTTCTGCAAGTTCACAGTACAAAGATCTGTCACGATACTTTAAACAAAGAAAAGAAAAGAAAGAAGTCTTAAATTTTTTAGGATTATTCACCTGAAACAAGAATATCGTTCCGTAGAGCACACACTGCATACTCAGACTTGGTAAACTCTGGAAGTTTAGCCAGTGACTTCCACTCGCCTGTTACAGGATCGTAGCACTCAGTATATGGCAAATTAAACCCTCCAACTCGTTCACAGCCTCCAACAACAACTATCACCTCAGAATAACCAGTTGATCTAAAAAAGTGAACACAAAAAACTAAAATGTAGAAGATTCTTATCAGTATACAGAGGCCAAGAAACATTGTCTTCAAAACTGTGTGAAAATTGGAATATTTACTATTTAGCATTAACTTCTACAGCAAAGAAAAAAAGCTGAGAGTCATTTAGTACAGTTAGAGGTTTTCACTGTTTCCAGCTGGCCCATTACACAGCAGGTTACCACACCAACAGGTGTTCTGTGAAAGTGGCAGAGTTCCACTGCACAACATTCTATCTAAAAATCAAATAATTAAAAAATACAGAAAGCCCTTACTCCAGTAATACTTTGACTGTGTACATAGAGATATCAGAAAGAGAGTTCAAGTGAGGCCTGAGACAATGAGATGAGCCATCTATTTCACACTGAAACCAGTTCCCCCCCCAATTTTACAAAACTCATAGTACTTTACAGTGCTTAAATATTCAAAAAGTTTTAAATGTTTTAGGTTATTTCCTGAAGGAAAAGGCTGAAGGCATATAGTCACCAAAATAAAGGAAAAGAAAAGAAAGAGACCTTGGAGCAAATGCGTAGTTAAAAAAGTGAAAAACAAGTGTAATGATAAAAGGAAACATTAGGAAACACCAAAATAAAAATTCAAGCCAAAACCTAAAACTCCGCATGAAAAAATAAAGCATTAGACAGTCTGCAATGTACACAAATAAGCCTTTAAATTCTATTCCACACTCTCATTCTCCTTCTACTTAACCTCATGTCTGCATTATACACATTCTGCATTCACAGCAATAACAAAAATCGTTGCATGTTAATCCACATTTGAACATGGAGAATCAACCAACCACCACCAATGTGCAAATCAAACTATGACCAACTTTTATTCCTCCTTTCAAACTTATAATTTCTCATAAGCATTTGTCAAAATCCTTTCTTTTCAGTGCATTTTTAGATAAAAGGATTTTGCACTGATATAGTTATTTCAAGGACTGCTGTCTATTAATTAAGGAAAACTTAATGCAGGATTGATTTTATTTTTGGTAAGCTTTTCTGTTGTGTTGTGCTTTAACTTTGATCCCAATTTTCATACCATTGTTGAGTAGAGCAGTCCTTTCTCTAAAAAAAAAATAAAAAATTACTTATGACTGCATTTGAGAGAAAAGTTGCATGATCTGTCCCCAAATTTCCTAACATGTGAACTTATGCACATATTAACTTATATATCCTGATGAAGTTTTCCCTGATGATTTGAAACATCAGGTATAAAACTAGTTACCTCTACTATCCCCTTGTCACCATACATCATAATTTAAATATACCATATATATTTCTGCTCAGAGTATTTTAAGTAGGCAAAGGCAATGCTAAATGATAACGTACTGTAAGATTATATAATGAAGACACGTATCTGAGGAAGCATACTTACGCACCTGAACTAGTCAGAAGAAACACCCTCTTCAGCTCCTCAGCTTTGAAGTCATGCTCGTTCCTGGTGTCTATGTATTTACTGTTACTGTTTTTTTGCTTTTTTGAGGAACAACTCTGAAAAGAATCTCTCAAAGGATAAGAGAGGGGAAGTTCCTGTGCCAGCAAAGCATTACCCAGAAAGAGAATTTCCTTAAAAGCAAGATACTCATCTCATAATTTGACTTAGAAGCAAGCCCAAATACATCAGCTAACTGTATGTACAAAAGAGGTTTGTCTGTTGATTACTTTCTAGAATAGAATCAAGGCCTCCACTTACTTATTGAAAAGCTTACTGTACTGGATTATCAATCTTTTATTTTAAAACTAAATGAATCAAAAATCTTTGATTGGAGAGAGCTCTTTATGAATTGCTATGATGGAGTTTTGCTCTTTAAAGGAAGTAGTAATTTAGTACAGCATTTCAAATACACAGAAAACAAAAAATTTTCCCAACATTTTAGCACCTATATAACCATATCCTTTCTTCAGTTAAGAAACATTTTCTCCATGACATTTTCTTGAAGGAGTCTTGCACTGTATAGGTTTTAAGGTTAGCTGCAAAAGATCTTTTGCAAATGATGGAGGGCACATCAGTTAAAAAAAAAAATTTAAAATGTGGGAGTACACAAAAAGAACATAGAGGCAAAGGTTAATTCTAGAGAAGAACTAAGGATATATTTGAGTGGAGATTAAGAAAAAGCTGTGGTCTCAATCAGCAGTACAGAAAGTCCTCCTTGTAGCCCTCAGAAGAAAGGGTGTGAGCAAAATCACAGAGGTAAGCTAAAAAAAGCATTAGAGAGATTCCAGGAGACACCCTCTTGTCAGGAAGAGATGCACAGAATAGAAAAGGGGGAGTGGAAGACAACTGACAAACCATCATATAATCCCGTGCATTCCCAAGAGCAGGCTTCCAAGGGGCCCCAAGTTACAGGCAGACCTCTAGACAAGGTAAGAATGCCAACCAGCACAGCATCAGCTGGACAGGATAACTTTCAGTAGTTCATAGAGATTACATTCAAAAACATTTTATTGTTTGGGAGACAAATTACCAGGATTCTGGTAAGTCACTACTTTTTTGGGTTTTTTTGCGAATTCACTTTTTGGGTAGCAAATGGGATAACAGAAATGTGAAGTGAAATAAAAACTCAACTCCTTGGGGTAAACATAAGGGACTGCATTAAAGCCTTCTAAAGGCAACCAGAAAGGATGTGTTGGAACATGTAAGTATAACAACTTCTAAGTAACTAAAGAAGACACTCATATATTGTTGTCTGACAGCTTAACAGGAACTGTGTGACTGAAAAACTCACAGGTATATGAAAATCTGAAGATAATTCAAAGCATGTAGTAGGAAGAGCCTGTTTTGTTTTGTATATGGAAATGTATTATTGCTCACTGCTTCATCCCAGCTTAGAGACTCGCTGTGCAACACAACCAGCAGGGGACAAAAGAGACTTAAAAGGAACATGAGAGACAGCCTCAAGATGTCACTATGTCATTGCAAGTACATAACTGAAAAGCTCTTTCAAAAAGACCTTCTGCACACGTCACGATGCCTAGAGGCAAAAGAACAAGCAGGCAACTGTTACGCCACGTTTTAAACTTTTACTTACTTCAGGTAGCTCTTCAGTAGCTCCAAAAAGGGGGGAGGGGAAATCAACTGTGAATTGCAATCCACACTGTTCTTTTAAAAAAAAAATGGGTAGAACCCACTTCATCTGTAGGTGCATAAATACCCATACAAGGAATCACAATTAATTTCCAGAAGTTTCAGTAAAAACACTGGCATGGGAATTTCTGATCCTGCAGCCTGTCTCCTTTCAGAAACAGTTTATATTCAAAAGAAATTGGAGGAAGGCAAGAAAGAAGGAAGAGGGCTGTCCAGCACCCTCTCCTCCCCAAACACCGCAGAAACAGACACAAAAGGTGTGATAAAAACATGGCGGGGGGAAGGAGGACCTGGTAACTGTTTTAAAACATGATCTCTCTTTGCTATAGGCAACAGAAACAAATTACAAAGAACTATTCCATGAATGCAATATAGAAGAGGGGAAAAAACTCCTGCTGGGAGGCCAGCCAGTTTTTCCTCTTTGTAAATTATTTCTCTTGTTCCTGCGTACTGGAGTTCACAGTGCAGTTTAATAAGCCCAGCAGTAAAACCAACAAAACACACCAAATCCCAAGCCAACACCCTCCCCCAGCTTCAGAAGTCACCTGTATTGGACAAGGTACTTCATTTACAAACTGGAATGCCACACTGAGGCTATTCAGATTCTCCATTACATACACTCTGTGCACTTTGACAAAACTGTTAAGTCTGAGTGTATTTGCTTGCTTTATCAAATTGAGTAATAAATGTACAACAAACACCACCAAATACCACAAGATACAGGCCTCCTTCAACTGCTCATGAAACAAGGAGGTCTTTGGTCTGAAATCAATGGTCCCTCCCTCAGGCCCAAACTCAGGATATGAAATGCCTCAGAAACTACGATTGCACCCATTTCCAAACTGCGACGAACCAGAAGTTTCCAAAGACCCTCTGTGGCAGTGTACAGCTCAGAAAACCTGGCAGCAGGGCTGCAAGGAGTTTAAGAAGAATTTCTTCTCTCATGGCAGGCTTGAAGACTGGAAAGCCACTAATGGGGCAAATGCTTGCCAAGTATTCCCCCCCCCCCCCCCCCGTAAGCAAGCCTAACACATGGAAAAAAAAAAAAGATTCCCCACACAGTCACTGTACAGCAACCATATATGACTAAGAGTAAACAAAGAAGAGTAACTCCTAACACCATCTGTTTGTCCAGACCTGATCATTGCATCACCTTAATGTAACACATGATTTTATAACTACAGCCTCAATCAGCTGGAGTTAACAATAAACTATCATGTCAACTGTCATGTGGAGGTAAGGCTCTTACTGTGAAAATTTTTTTCAGGAAAAAAACAAGATCATAACCACTATTGCTCATAAATGCCACTAATCGACTCTTCCTCATTTCTTCTTGCAACTTCAGTCACCTATTTGTGTAACGCATTATTAAGTAGCAACAATTCTGAATTATTAAAATGTCATAGAATAAGCATGAAATACTTCAGGAACTGTTTCATAATTCTTTAGAAATGCAAGATTTAGGGTTTTTTTATAGTTAAAAACCTGTTGTTCTTTGGTCTATTGTCTATTACAAATCCATGTACTATTCCATCTGTCAAGTATTTGTGATGTAGCAAGTGAGTGCTAAGTGCTCTGAATATACATCCCCATCCACATCCTCTACAGTATGCTGTACACTTAAATGACTTTGTTATAAAAAGAAAGAAGGTTGGGAAATTGAGTGGTTTAGCACAGTAAGTTCTTTTCAAGACACTGTTACTGTATGAAATAACTTAAGATCTCACTTAGCAAACATAACCTTTAGAAAATACTTTATTTGCAAAGTAATGTAACTTCACTTACCTGAACACTCCTTTATTTCGCAGCAATGAAGTGATCTGTGCAAAAAGACTTACTTATGTACATCAAGACATGTGTGAGCTTCACATGTTGTGGGGAAGTACAGAAGTGTAACTGCAGTGGCTCCAGAGGGCAAAATAAAATAATCTGCAGATTTTTTTTCTGGGCAAATGTATATCAAGTATCTGTACACCGAGCTATGTCCTTCTACAGAAATAAGGTGGTGGGGGCGGGATGGGGGTGTGTTGGGGGGAAAAAGTTTCCTCACCTGCGTGGCCTAGTTCTGGGAGACATCATCTCATTTCCAAGGATATGGTATCGCCTGGCTTCATGCAGCAGCTGATAGCACTCTGGGGAATTCTGAATCAGCTGGTCCACTTCCACAGTCTGAACAAAGTAGTTTGGGTGTAGCAACGGGAGCCTGACGTGCGTCAGAAGTTCATGCAACACTGGTCTTCGCAACTCAACTGCCCGGTACACCCAGCGCATGACAGCTTCAAACACCATCTCTTCCTTACTGATCACCAGTTCATCACTGCAAATGTAATCAATAAGCTCATCCTTCCCCAGTTCGAGGAATTCTTCATGCTGGGACACATCCTCAAATGTCTGCAGCGCAAAATTCCTGCACTTGGTGAACAGCGTCTTGAGCGAGTGCGTATCTGCAAAGCGCTGGATTCCCAGGCAATTGCAAGGATCCAGCTGTTCTTCCAGGAACTTGGCACAGGCGTCACGCAAAACACTGATCTGAAAGAGACTTGACGTTTCAAAGAGATACTGCACGTTCTCGGTAGTGATTTTCACCTTGCCAGTGTATACGTACTGTAAGAAGCAATCCATAGCTTCAGCAAAAATGCCATTGATCTCCACTAGCATCTCTCTGCTTTCTCTATGATCGTTGCAAAACATAGCTCTGAAGTAGCTGCTGCAGGCCGAGAGAACCGCTCGATGGCAGGGGAACTCCCTTCCTTCCACACAGATAATAACATCTGTGAACAACCGGCTGTCTCGAAATTCATTGAAGATCTGGAGAATGCTTTCAGCATGGGATGATCCTGAGGAGAAGTCGAAAAACTCAGGGCCTGACAACGATTTTGGGTCCATTTCAAAAACTTTCCGCTTGGTTGCAGGGGAATCTCGTATCCCACTATCCTCTCTGTTCAGTCTGCGTCCCAATATTAGTACCATTGTTACATCAATTGGCTATAGAGTCATTGAGAAAAGTTTGCAGAGTTCCTCCTTCGCAGTGCTACGGTCTGAAAAAGTAAAACACTTCAGTATTCAGTCTGGTATATTCTTAACTTCATCATGAGAATTAGACAAGATACTTGTTCGGTCCCTCTAAGAACTGGTGCAATTTTTGACATTTACTAGAAGTGACATAGTATTACAGAGCAAATTACGATGCACCTTGCACAGGGCAACGCAGCGTTATCGGATACACATTAAATACAAAATATACCCACAGAACAGGTGTCATGGATGGCAAGTTCTGAATGTCCCAGTACTACTGGCACTGCATTAGTGTTCGATACTAAAAAAACTGAAATCTCAGCTCCAGCAAATCACCTGACTGACAGAAGCCAAAGATTGCCTGGATAAAGATCCAGAGCTTGGGCTTTTCTCATTTTTCAGTGTAATCCTCATTTCAGCTGGAGCCTCCAAGTACTACCACAACAGCACTAGTCAAAAAGGAGGAAAAAAAGAATGACGTTTTCAAAATAAAAATTCAGTTAAGAACTCACTCTATTTTTATTACAAAACAAAGTCTTATAATACTAGTGTTTAATAACATTCAGTTATCTCAATGAGTAACCTTGACCGTAAGCTTTCACCGTTCGTTCCTAGCATCTAAAAATTAGTTCACTGATAATCTAAGATTTATTTAATTTAAAATGAATGTAAACTGCTAGCGCACAAAACAGAATGAGGAAAGAATTACATTTGTTCGTGTAAAACTACTGAAAGTAAGAACCAAGAACAACCTAGTGAGGAAAGGGAGATTTTCTGTTTTCCAAAGTACTACTAGCAAGTAATTATCAGTAAAACCTTTTGCTTAAACACTTTCCGGTTTCAAATACATAGCATATGACGTTTCCCCCAGCACGCAAATACACACATCATCAGAACGCCGAAGCTGCAAAAATCAAGTACTCAAATGTTAGCATACGCCAATATTAAAGTTCGTACGTGAAGAAAATGCAGATAGTGCCTATTGGAGGTGATGTGATCAACCAGTCTAGCAGGAACAGAGCTTTCTGCCTCTCCCGAACTTGAAAATGAACTAGGTGAATGTCCACCAAAATATACTGAGGCAGCAAGAGCTGGGCAAAAAGCCCTCTTGGGCCTTACATCGGTAGCATTCCAAATGCATGTAATATTTCTTTGTATGTCTAGGACATGCACAGAATTATTTTAAAGTTTATGGAAATTTTTTTTGTGCTTCCAAGAGGTTATATTCAGTTTCCCCCATTCCCCACTTACAGAGTGAGTAAACATCAGCTCCTCACAGCAGTTTCATTTCCTGACGTGCTAGCATCTTCAGAGCTGCAATTACCCAATCCAAGTCTGGCTACATCATAGCTTAATATAGAACACAATGAACACACTTTTTTTTTTTAAACAGGCTTTTTTTACACAGCACCTTTAAAAGGCACCATCTCAACAAAGAGCAAGAAAAGAATGTGTGCTATACACATTGTACAATTATTCATTGAGAAAAGAGGTTTTAAAACTACCGTTTTCCATGTAAGTCTTTTTTACACATATTTACAAGGTAGATTCTTGGTATAGTTCATCTACCTTACAAAATATTTAATTAAAATAGGAACAGTTGTCACTTTGATGCCTGAAAAACACTGTTGCAATGAGCCTATCTAATAACCGATTGCTTCAGAGAGATTTTAACGAGGCATAAATGGACAGTCTAATCTGTAGCTGATATTCTATCCAATATATTTCACAACCATTTTACCCTGTAATGACGCAGGCCGAATAAAAAACAACCACCACCACCACCTCACCAGCTCTGTTGCTAACACCCTAACCCTTACATTGAACTTTATCTGCAGTTCATTCCACGCTACTCAGCATGAGAAAGTGGGCAGAAATGAAGCATCAGCAGTAGAAAAGGCAAATGTAACAATGACAAAATATAAATATAAACCCTAAAGTCTTGATTCCAGTGTCACAGATTTAAATCAGAAGAATTTCACTAAAGCTAATAGAGCTTTTCCAAAGCAAAATTAGTCTGAGATCAGAAACAAGACACTGGCCTATTACACAAAAGGGAAAAACATGGCAACCAAGTAAAAAAAGCTTCAAGATTAACTCTTTCTCATTATGTGACAAGTGGAGACTTAGAAGACACTGTATTATGCAATCACTAATAAATGAAAATAAAGGCTCTGGGTTAAGGCTGTTCACTGAAGGAAGCAATGTCGTCTTTATGCTTGGAACAACACAAAATAGTGGTCAGCAAATAATTTTTTTTAAATGTCCCAATGGTTTAAAGAAATGGGAGACTAAAAAAAAACCTAATCCATGGAGCAAAAACTAATCCAAGGGGATAAATACTGCAAATTCACAAATAATAGAAAGGAAAAAGAATTACACTCCATTGCAGAAACTACTGCTTTTGAATATACTATGCTTCAATTTCTACCCAGTTAAATTACTTCTGTAGGTTTGCTTAAAAAAAGTAATTTTGCAAGACCATCAGTAACACTATCCCATATTCAGCTCTATCAGACACGCATATGGCCTTCTTGGCAAATCTTGCTCTGGCAGTTCTAAAGTGTCACCACTTCCAGCTGCCTGCCCCATGTTTCAGCCCCAAAGCTGGAAAGGCAGAGGGGAATCCGTGCCTGAAGCCGAGCTGTTTAGTGCGCAAAGGAGGGAAACACAAGAGGATATACCTGTCTGCACCTTCCATGTATATAAAAGTACTTACACGTGCCTACAGACTCTGCACGATAAAGCACTAATCATTTAGATAATTTAACACCAAGTTATCTTCAGTAAGTTTAAACAAAGCAAAACAAAGGAAAATTTTGCCCAAAAGCAACTATTGGAAATTATTGTATCAAAAAAAATACAAAAATGCATTGAACTGCTTGCCTGAGCAAGGGTCAGCAAGGACAGATCTTAAGCAAATCAGAGAGTCTACCCATTCAAAAAACTGGCAAGGAAAAATAAACCACACTTTCTATAAACAAGTTTTAAAAAATCATAGAATCTTTGGGTTGGAAGGGACCTTTTAAGGTCATCTAGTCCAACCATCCGCAATGAGCAGCGATATCTTCAACTAGAGCAAGTTGCTTTACAAATACAGGCATGGCTTCAACAGGGATGCTACCTGCACAGCTTTAAATTAAGCTGGGTTCACCAGAAGATCAGGTTCCTCTATTTCCTTAGTCTATATTGTCTGTAAGCTTGTCTACCAAGGTATTCCTCAGAAATAATCTCAGAGCCCAATTCAGAGGCCACCAAATGAGGTCTGTAAAATGTCTGCCCTGACACCTTCTATCAGTAAATCTTCCTATGCAAGTTACTTTTACATTGCACTAAACTACTCCTTCCTCCACTACAAAACCTCGTGGATGTCTACCCCTCTCCCTTCATCCGCAGCTCTGGCAACAGCTAGCAACTTTCTGGTAGAGCTCTTTTTCTGTCGCTTCTGTATCACAGAACTCCTTTGGTCCGTTAGCAGAACTGACAGAAAGCAGCAGAGGAAACCAGCAGCCAGGGTCGGGGCGAGGCCCTTCGGTAACACCTAGTCATCAGGTGTGCCTGAGCTCTACCTTCAAAGCTCACCCTCAGGGTGTAGTTTCGAGAGTACCTGAAGCTGAGCTGGGCTTCTGCTGCTGCCAGCGGAGGCGGCTTCCACCCTGTGCCCGTGCCCAGCGCCACGTCACATCAGCACCAGCACTTGCGTGGCACGGCCGGAGCAATGACCGTCTGCAAAGGGAGAAAAGGAGACGCTGGAAACGGGCAGCTGCCCCGGGGAAGGGCAGAAGCTTCCCGCACACTCACGACACAGCGCACACCGCCTGCGTAGCCAGAGCTTGCGCGTGAGTCACGTCTGCTATTACCTGGTATGATATTAGTAACAGCACCCCCCACGGTAACGCAACCAAAATTAATAAAATAAGTAGTATTTTTGTTCTGAAGCATGGGAACTTTAACTCAGGTTTGGCCAATTCTAGCTATTTTATTTGTGAATTCAGACAACGTGATCCGCAGATGTGCTTCATCTCCAATGTCTGGTTACCACAAGAGTCTGAAAAAACAAACTCCCAGTTGTATCTACTGCAACACACTGGCTAACCCACAACACGTGCTCTAGGTTTTTTTTTTTTTAAAAGAAGAGAGAGGAAAAAACTCGCAAAACATAACCTTTCCATCCACCAAAAAACAAACACAACTCTGTTTTTCCTTCTTCTTTCTTTGTAATATTAAAAAAAAAGACCAAAAAGTTGTTGGTTTTAAAGGACTTTTTTTTTTAATTATTCTTCTTTTACACTAGAAATTTAGGATTTGAATGCCTTTAAGATGAAGTCTTTAAGAATACCGAATTACTAGTAAACAAGAATTCAAAGTGAACAAGCTGACTGACATGGTGAGGAGTTAGTTGCGCTGCAGATGTCTTATTTTAATGCAAGACACTATTTTGATTAAAAAAAACTATACTCTGAATGCCAAGATTTAATAATAATCAAGGTAATGACACATCTAAAAAGCCCTAAGTGCCCTCAAAAATTGCCCAGCAAAAACAGGAACTGATTCAGACCTGAGACTCATGGTTAAGTAAAACAAAACAAGCAGCAAAAAGGAACACCTTGAAACTCTGCAGAAGTCCTTTTAGGTAACCTTTTTGGAAATGAAAAGGTCACCTAAAAGGGCATGCACCCACTGGAGGGGATTTAAAAAAAAAAAAAAAAAAAAGGCACTGCATACTATCATTAATCGATGGGGAAGAGACTGTGAAAAAGTCCCCCCTCTTCCCCCTTGGTTTCACTACGATTTTTACGCATATTCAGGTTTTGTGTTAAAAAAAGAAAACCAAAACCCAACAGAACAAAAGCCCCAGCCATTGCACACATCCTGATTATGTGTTTCAAGGACTTCCAGCGGGTTCAGCCAACTGCTTGTAAATTTGAAATAAATAAAAAAGCCGCAGCAATCACACAGCGCAGCAACAGCCCGGCCGGTATCAACCCATCGGGACTGCTTTTACCTCACGGAACCCCGGGGTACGTACAATGTGAAAATGGGACAAACACATAAACGTATCTGAAACGGCCTGCGTGACGCGGATCCTCCAGAGCAAGAGACGCAAAACACACAAAACCAGCCCCGGCAACGGCAGGCGGGGGATGCGATGCCGACAGCCG
>NW_010558956.1:0-6422 GCF_000687285.1 Phaethon lepturus
CCCGCCTCGCCGGGGCCCACGGCCCTCCCTGCCCCACCGCCGTGCCCCCAGCACCCACCCGGCCTGTGCCTGGGCCCCGAGGAGGCACCTTGCCCAACCCCAGGCCTCCCCGCAGGGGCTCACCATGGCCCTACACTGTGTCCCCTTGGGGTGCGCTGGGCCGGGCCCCGTGGGGTTGGGGAGGTGGCACGGAGATGCTCTGCAGCGGGACATGCTGGGATCGGTGTCCTGGCCAGTGCTCCTGGGGCAGGATGGAGCGTCTCGGTAGCACCTTTGGCCTCACTTTCACCTTTCTTTCATTCTTCAAATGAGAAACAGAGCGTGTTTCCCATGCGAGGGTCAGGGAGAAAGAAGAGCTGGTGCTCCAGTGAGCCTTGGCCTCAATGAGCCTTGGCCTCAACGAGCCTCTCCAATGGCACTCAGAGCAGTGAGGGTGGAGCTGGGGTTGACCGGGCCCAAGCAGGGTGCTGAGACAACCTGGCTGTTAATCCTTCCGCTGGGGTCTTGGCTTGGCTGCTCTCGTTTTGTAAAAAGGAGCTGATGGGTCTGAAAGGTGAACGGCAGAGCTGTGAGACAAGCCTGGAGCATTTCCTGAATGCTGCCAGGACCTGGGCTAGGAATGAGGGGTGCAGGAGTGGGGAAGCCCTGCAGCACGGTGCCAGCCGGCCTGGCTCGGATGCAGGTATCTCATGGGCAGCAGAGTTCAGCCCCACAGCTCCATATCAAAACCCTCCCTACATGACTCCCTGTGATGTGGCTTCTCTTTCTTATTGCTGTTTGCTCCCCACTGAACATGCGTGTGATGGTCTGGTGGCTCCTAGGCAGTTGGAGGGAATTAACAACAAATTGTTGGTCTGATTACAGTTTTATCTAATAATTTTTCCTTGATTCTTAGCAGTTGTACCCAGCAGATAGTGGCACTTGTCTGTCCTTGCGTTGCTCTCTTGCTGCAGTCCTTAAGTTTTCTACTAGGCAAACTTTGTCGATGACAAATCAGCCCCTCCCGCTCTTTGGTCATGCCTGGAGCCCTTCTCAGCATAGCAGGGATCGCATTGCAAGGAGGACGCTGACGCCAAATGCCACTGTCCCCAGATAATGATGCCTGCGTGGAGATGTTGTGTCACCGATGCAGGTCGGGGGCTTTGGCTGCCGTAGCGGCCTGGCCGGGTGCCATTCCTTGGCATTTCCTGGTTTCATCTGGTGCAGCAAGTCTGGGAGTATTTGGTGGCTTCTTCTCAACTTGAATCTCTCTTTCTGCTCCACTCCTGAGCTCTGCAAGACCACTGTATGGAGCGAGGTGGTTGCAGTGCCTTCAGAGGAATCTTTCCCACCACGGTCAAGATGTGGAAGAATCCGCATCACATACTGAAGGATAGACCTGGGAGCTTTTTCTTCCAGTCCCAGATATATTTTAGAAATAAGTATCAAGAAAAGAGGATGGACAAAGAATTGATGTGTTTTGAACTAATTGGACAGTTCTTGTCTCTTTGCAATGTATTGATGTTTTATACTTGTTCCACTCACCCCAAGTCTTCCACCTTTACTTTATTTCTGTGCCAAAGGCTGAGAGTGTGGCCAAGCTGCCTAAAACCAGAGTGATCTGTGCTGACTGCCTGTCGGTTCCTGCGCTGGTGGCCAAGCTCTCCCCAGGTCTGGCTGCGTAATTCTCCTGTACCTTTTCTCCCATCATGAAGCCCAATTGAGAATGCTATCCCTTCGGTTTGCTGTCTGCTTGGATCTGCAGGAAGGTGCTTTAGACCTCCTCACTGAAAGGCTGTAAAATAGCCCATGCTTTAGCTGGTTGCTTTTAACCCAGACTTGTTTCCCTACTGTAGTTACGCTGTGATACAACTGCTCCTGCAGCCCCAATGATGAGAAAGTACAAGTCAGGGATGGGAGCGAGAGCAGGGACTTCCCAGCTTTGCTGCTGGGGAAACACAGAGCTGCATGGTTCGCTGTCGCTGTGCTGCAGGTCCCCTTCGGTGGCCTATGGCAAAGTGGATATCCTTCGATCGCGATGGGCACTCCACGCTCTGCACCTTTCACCCTTTGGTGTGGCCCTTGCACTCTCTGGTCACAGCCAGGTGAGCGTGCCCTGGGCAAGCATTGATCCAGCCCTTTATTTTACATGTCTCTGGTGTGGTCTCTCCACGGCAAAGCTGCAGCCCTGGATTTTCTGCCTAACCACGCTGGAGTCCGTCATCTCGCCTGACACCATGCTCTGATGCCCTGAGAGCGATGAGAAAGTCCCCTCTGAACTCAAACATGTGAGCCTTCAGTCCCCAGCCCAGCCCGTGTGTGCGTGGAGGGAGGCATCTGCTGCAGCACGGAGCAAGGTGGCAGCTGGATTCCAGCTCTCCCGCAGCTTTGTCCAGTGTCCCACTGCTCGTAAGCAAAAAGGACTGTTGTGGTTTAACCCGACAGGTAGCTAAAACAACCACACAGCTGTTTGCTCACTCTTCCCCCTGCCCCCAGTAGGATGGGGGAGAGAATCAGAAAAAAACAGGTAGAATTCGTGGGTTGAGATAGAGACAGTTGAATAGGACAAAAAAAAAAAAAAAAAGAGGGCATGATAAGAATGATAAAAGAATATACAAAAAAAGCAATGCACAGCACAATTGCTCCCCGCCACTTTGGGAACGGGAGTGTGTGCCAGAGCTGCTCTACTCTTCTTGCAGGGCAGTGCTCTGCTTAGTTAAAGGATCATTTTGGGCAGCCAAGCACTTCTCACACCTTCTCTGTTCAGCATGGAGTTCAGCACAACAGCTGTTGAATAGAAATGGCTAGCCCCAGCGCAAATGCCGGGCACAAACATAATCCTGGGATGCAGGTGGAATTTGCTGATGCATCCACACAGTGGGTGTTTTCTCACTAGTATCTCTTTTTGACCTGAGTGGCCAGGCAAAAACTTGGTGTCTAGATGAGCAAAGAAATTGGTCATCATCCTGTGCCTGTGGTTTTGCACCCAAAACGTGGTTCTGCAGGGTGACACTGGAGCTGAGAGGGAGCAACAATGCTTAACTGCATGGCAAAGCAGCACACCAGGCTGTTGGTCCTTGTGCTGCCGGCATTTCTGCAGTGGCCAAGCTGTCTTGTCCCCATGGACTACTTCTCATGGCCAGCAGGACCCTCAGCTCTTCAGTTTAAACTTGCAGGCAGCCTTGGGTGCTGCTTTGTCTTGGTGTGACTGCACTTGAGGCTACTTGTTTCCTGGAGCTGGTGTAGGTGAGGATTGTTTCTGCACTGTTGAAACACAGGAGTTTGTACCTAGCTACCATGTGTAAGAGCAGCTTTAGGCACTCTCAGTCAGTTGGTTTCAGATCAATGCACTTGATCTTGTTGAAGGCTTTTTAATTTTTTGAAGGGGTGCAAACCCTTATTTTGAAATGTGTATTGGTTTTAAAACGTGTTTATTTTGCATTGTTAACTTGCTTGTTCAAGCTTTAGTCAAAAGCCCTAGAGCTGCAAGTGAGGAACTTGGTGTGAACTCAGGTCTCATTTACAAAAAGATGTCATCTTTTTTAATCATAAAGAACAGAAATTGCACCCTACAATGGCATAGAAAACAATAGCAAATCACAGTTGCCTGACACCCCCCCCATCCCTTGTGACTTTCGGCTGCGTGAGGCTGACAGCACGTTATCAGGTCAGCTTGCAGCTCATACATTTGCAAGCTCTTGTTATTTTAAGCGTGTCACCACAGCTGCGTTTAAAATAACCTCCCCAGCCAAACTCACGTGACAGAGGGGTGATGCACACACCCGGGCTCTTACGGTCTCATCCTTTCCCGTTAGAAACGGGTCTGTGAGGAGCGGCCATGCTGCCGTTAGAGGAGTGCACACTGCAGGGAGGCTTCGGCTGGAAGAAGGGACTTCCACTGATGCTTAGTGGGGTGGGCATGGGCTGGGGTGCCTGGTGGCCCCTGCGTGCCTGTGATGCGACATACGTAAAGGCTGTGGCAGCGCTCCAACTGACGTCCCAAAGCTTGCGAGCAGGCTGTGCGATAATAAAAGCTTGCTAGCGAAATAACTGTAAGCAAGTGCAGCTGTACGGTCACTCCAACAGTGACAACTTTGGCCTCTATATTGTGTGTCAATAGGTCCAAGCCAAAATCCATTAATTACTAGTAATGATGTTTGGGTTTGACTTCCAGCCCAGCCAGTTTGCCCTGGGCTTTTCCCAGCTCATGTTTCTACAATAAAATTTCCAAGTGTAGTTTTATTGCCGTTGTGAGCAGCAGAGCGGACTCCCACTCCTTTGCCGTAGGGTTGGGTTGGCAGAACTAGGGACTGCATCAAGCTGTGACCTTCCTTCACCCCAAAACTCTGACCAAGTTAAACGTAAAGGGGAAACTTCCCTGACTGGTAACCAGCGGTGATTTACCTTGGGGCGGGTGACATGGTTTATGCCCAGAGCCGCGGGGATGTCCTGCTGTGCCCACAGCCTGGCATGTGAAGGTGCCTCTGTCTCTGCCGGTTCTCCTGGGTGTTCAGCAGCTGCTTTGCCAAGTTGTCCTCGCAGCGAGAACAGGAGCCAGTTTGCAGGCAGACATCAGAGGTGGCTGTGCTGGTATGCAGGAGGTGGAACAGGAGTGTGGATGGGGGGAAGGACAGGCAGCATGAATCAGTCTGGATGCATCCTGACCTGCCCCATGTGGGGGCATGTTCTTCTTTCAGCCTTCCTGCCCCTATCTCTGAGGTCCTGGGTCTCCACAGGGAAACAGCGGTGGTTACTAGCTGTTGGCTGGCATAGTCCTTGCCTGGAAGCTGTACGAAAGGCCCTGCCGCTTCCTTCTGCAGCTGCTGCTTCCAGTGCACCCCCTGTGCCATGCTGGCCCAGACGTTTCTGTGGCTCCGCAGCAAAACTGCTCTGGAGAGGGGCAAGCTCAGCACATTCTCTCTGCCACTGCGGGGCTGGGGACCAGCCCTGGCCGAGCAGGTGGTGGCGGCTAAGGCCATGCTATGGCCAGACCTCCACCCACAGCTGCCGGTGGTACCCCTGTGCCTGTGCTGGTCACATCTGTGCTGCCGTTGTCACTTACTCCAGAGCAGGGTCACCCAGGGCTTCTGCTGGCATACTCATGCCTGTGTCTAAGCTGGCTGTAGGATTCACATCCCTTGTTACAGCTTCATTAGGCTAAATCGCTTTTATTTTTATAGCAGGATTACCCACTGATAGCTGTAAAGCCGGGTGGAGATGAGGCACAGGTGGCTTTCACTGCAGGCTGGTTTTGCAAGGTCATTCACAGCTGGGTGAGAGCACAGGCGATGGCCAAGCTGGCAACGTCCGTGGTGATGCTGCAGTGACAGTCCCCTGTAAGCAGGGACATCGGGGACACTTTCATTCACCTCCTTGTATTTTTACTTTGCTTTTTCACCTCTACGGCTGCTGGTGTGCTAGGGTCACTTTGCGGTTCGAGTGCGCTTATGACCTGGGTGCATCTGGGGCAATGGTGTTTGTTTACTGGGGGAAACTTGAGCTGGGCGGGTGGTGGCATCTGAGCCACAGCCTCTTGGCTCTGTGCTAATCGCTGTGAATGTCACAACATGGCCCGGGTTGCTGCTGGGCGCGGATCAGGTAGCGGTCGGATAGTGCGGCACAGCTCAGTTGTGTATGGCGCGTGGGATTCCCTTCCCCGGGGCTTGGAGCACCTCTGGGCTACGGCTCGCAGAGGGACGCAGCTGCCCTGTCCTCATCAGGAGTGCTCAGCATGACTGTACAAGCACTAACAAGCAGTGCAGCCATGGGCATAGAGCAGATCTGACCCCTTCCATACTTCCTTGCAGAGCTTGTCAGGACAGCAGCTCTCCTTGAGGATGTATAGCTCCTATAGGATCCTGCATGGGATGTTCCCACCTTGTACAGCCTCTGGTTGGGATGTTGTTGACCTGATGTGTGCTGGAGACTGGGGCCTGATTCACAGGTTGAGGTCTAGCAGGTGTAGGTCTGTGCAGGGTATAGGTCCGTCTGACCCAGCCCTGTGGTGGGCGTGAGCCGCTGTCACAGTGCTTAAAGCGTGACCATGGGGTCTCCTAGCTACTTTTTAACTACTGCAGCCAAGGCTTCCTTTTCAGGTGAGAAAGGAGTGTGTATGCGTATTGCAAGAAAACTAAGAGGATGATGGTTCGTGCTCTGCTTCCCCTTCTTCTTACACTTTTTTTTTTTTTAACATACAAGCCTGTGAGAAAGGAGTGTGTATGCGTATTGCAAGAAAACTAAGAGGATGATGGTTCGTGCTCTGCTTACCCTTCTTCTTACACTTTTTTTTTTTTTTAACATACAAGCCTGTGAGGGCTGGAAGGTGGAAGAGCAAGCCAGCCAGCCTGCTTGGGATACAAATTCCTATCGCGGCTGTATCCAGAGGCCCTCCAGGCATGTGTTAAAGCAAGACAAATACCTGGCACATGGTTTGTTTTCTCTTT
>NW_010558956.1:6459-7014 GCF_000687285.1 Phaethon lepturus
CCCCAGGCAAGAGGATCTTAACAGGCATGGTGCAATAGTTCATTTTAGGAGGATTCAGGACACCTACGTCTGCAGCTCTGTGGACTGCCAGTTGCTCCTTGCAAGAGACTTTTCTGTAGGACTGCAGTGGGGAGGAACATGTGTGTGCAGTACTGCTGGTCTCTGCTGGAAACCGAGATGCTGATGTTAGAACAGCCTTGCGTTTGCTCCTTGCTGCCTTGTCTGTCCCGAGTTCTTTAGGATGCCCTCAGCCCTTGCTGAGCTTTTCCATGGGGTTACAGAAGTGAAAAACGTGTTCCTTTTAAAAGCAAGGACTAAGGTTCTCACCTAGCTATGTGATCTTGGGAGCTGAAGCTTTAAGGAGCGGGGAGAAGAAAAAGGAGCAGACTTTTTAGGGCTTGTAGTAGAGTCAGGAGAGCTGGTGGTGGAGTGCATGGTGCAGTTTAGAGATGCAGACCCGTGGGACTGGGTTCTGGCTGCCATGCCGGGTCCAAAGCCAGTGGTCATGCAGCCTCTCCTTGCAGCTGGGGCTGCTGTGCTGGGGCTGCCGGCCCG
>NW_010558956.1:7045-26882 GCF_000687285.1 Phaethon lepturus
TGGCAGCCGATCACCTCTGCGCGTTTGCACGGTACAAGCTTTCCTGTGGACAGCACTTTTCCCAGGGGCCTCTTTAAAGTCGTCCTTTGCATCCTCTGGTTTCATGTGAGACGCCAGCTCTTCCTTTGACTTGGTCCCAGGAGACTCTCTGGGAGCTCAGCAGATGGAGATGTGGTTTTTCATCCTGCAGGGAAAGCAACTCACTCTGCTCCCCTCCTGGGGCACTGGGCCAGGTGCTTTGCCCTGCTAGGGTAACAGTGCTTTTCATGCTGTCCTCTTGTTTCAGGCCAGCAAAGAAGCTGCTGTAGATGACTGACTTGCTCATGCCTCATGTGCTCTACATGGCCTCTGCAGGACCAGAACGTGCTAATCTGGGCCCCAAACAGGAGGAGAGTGTCGGGCTCAAGTCAGGCACCCTTCTGGCAGGGAGAGCTCATCCACACCGGGCCTGGCACCTTGTTCAGCAGCAGGCGAAACCCATCTGGAATTTAGAGAAGAAGTATGTGAATGCTTTCCAGGATCGCAGCCTGCTGTCCTCAGGGATCCCTCTGCAGCAATCCTGCTTCTTGTGCCCACCGTCACTATGCCACGCACACCCTGGTGAAGACACCCTCCCGAGCCTGCCCTTGGCCCAACCCTGCTTGGACCTGGGCAGGAGTGCTCTGCTCTGCCAACGCTCCTGCCTCAGACCCAAGCCCTATGGGCTTACTTTCCGAAGCCCTCCGGACACCGGCTCTGCTGCAGGAAGGGTGATGTCATCTTTGCTGATGGAGCCCTGCCTGCTGCCTGCAGTAGCGGAGGAGCACTCTGGGACTGGGGTCAAAAGCTCTGCCCTCAGCTCAGGTCGGCAGGCTTCCAGCTCCTATAGACCAGTGCTCAATAACAACTCCTTCCTACGGCCAAGTAGTGCTAAAGTGCCTTTTCTGCAGTCACTGGAGATCAAGAAGGTGAAAAACACCCACAGCTTCCCCACCGCCTCATGGCCCCACTCCGGGGATGATGGAGACAGCTCCCCCGGCAGCCTGGTCAATAGAGCAGTGAAAAGCAGCGACCTTGTGTTGGAGCAAACTGCAGTCCCCTCCCTGATCCTTGTGCCCAGCAATGCAATCCTCAGGAAGGACCGGTGCTGGCAGGAGGATGCTGAGAGGAAAGTGTGCAGCTTAAAAGAGAAGGAGCCAGAGATCAGCCTGATGGAGGCTGTGCAGCAGCTAACTGGGCAGACTGCCACATGCAATGGCTTTGGATGCAAAGTCGAAAGCTCTGGCCTTATGAATGTGGGCAACCTGTCCAACGGGAACAGCAGGTGGAAGCAGCACATTAGAGCGCAGCTCACCCCAAAAGAAACCATTGCTCCTCTGAACTTGGAGCTGGGTAGCCGTCGCCTTAAGGGTAACTCAAGCCTTATAGGCACCGATGGTGCTGTTGTCTGCACTAAGCGTGTCAGCATCCATCTCTTGGCCTCGTGCGCCAGCTCTCCTGACCACAATGCTGACTGCCAACCTGTGAGCATGCTGAGCCCATGTGGCGGGGACCGGGCGGCGAGAGCAGAGCCTCTGCACCTTGCTGCAGTTTCCGAAGTGGCAACTCGGATGTCCGCCATCCAGTTGGAGAAAGAGGAGGAATGGCCCCAGGCTGTGCTCCCCAGAAAGCTTGAGTAAGTAGAGCCAGGATGGGGAGGGAGGCGGTGGCAGAATGGGTGTGGGCTGGGCTGGCCGTTGTGTCTGTGTGTGTTGGGAGAGGATGTGCTGTGGGCACTACTGGGGCAGCTGTAAGGATAACCATGGGCTGCATCCCTGAGCAAAACCCATCTGTGGCATCCTGGTGTGGGGGCATCCTTCCTGCCACCCCCAGCTTGATGCAGGCACTCAGAGTGACTCCAAGCCCTTCCACCTTCTCCTTCAGCCACAGTGTAGAATTGCTGTGTGGCATTTCTAGCTTTCTCCCCACACAGTCACTGGGCCCTGCTGCTGTGGCAGGCTCTGCACTCGGTGAAGCCTGCTGTCGAGCCAAGTCCAGCAAGGCTTTCCTGGGCAGAGACATGGTTTCCTAAAGAAACATGGAACTACTGCAGGACAGGGAGGGTACAAGGAGCAGAGCTCCTGTTCCTGCTCTCCTGCTGGGAGAGGGTGTCCTTGTGCCTCTTTCTTTCCGGCTGCTCTGGAAAGTGTTCCCTCTCAGGGTTCCCTGGGCCCTCTCCATCTTGCTAGCTTGGGATGAGTGCTTGTACATCAGCACTGGGAAGGGCAATGCTGTCACTCCCCTGCCCACATTATCTCATTCTGCCTTGTGGGCTTCTGGGTCTTTTGGCTATGGAAAGCACGTGCCACTCCTCCTGATGTGGTGTCCTTTGTCCCAGTGTCACTGCTGAGCAGTCACTGCTGGAGCTGAGCCATCTCCAGGATGAAGCGGAGGAAGAACTTCCTGATGGCCTGGACGAGAGCTGCAGTCAGGAGGAGGATGAGGACAGTGAGTGCTGGTTCCCTGAGGAGGGCTGTGGTCCGTGCCTCGAGGTGGGGAGTGTGGGGGTTGTCTGGGAGCTGGGGGTGAGCACAGCTGCCCTCCTGTCTTACATTCATGCTATCATTTCAGGATAACCTAGAGATTGTGCTGAACCTGAAAGCGATGCAGCAGCAAGGAGGAACTGCATGGGCTCCTCTGTGGAGCAGGCTAGGGTTCACCACTGTCCTGCTCTAAAACTTACCCATCTCCTCTCTGTGCAGGGCTGTCAGCTCCACCCCCTTCCCTGCCTTTTATGCCACCTATTAGTGGGCAAACCGCAGGATCCAAGGATTCGGGGCAGCTGGGAAGGGTCTGTCCCCTGGAGCACTTCTTTTCTGTCTTCTCTTCCTAACTCTGTGTGCATTCACTCCCCACGGAGATAAAACTTGAGTCTGTCCCCTCCTGCAGGTGACTCTGATGCTTCCTCTGTCGCTGGCGTGCCATCCAGTGGCTCTGTGGCTCTTGTATCCAGGTTAGTAGCTGTAAATAGTGCATTGAACTTTGCATCCTTGTCCAAACTTTGTCTTTGCCCTCCCCGGTGACAGAGGAGAGCTGTACCATGTGGGGGAATGGAGTGAATGTAGCAATAGACTTCCCAGCCAAAATCCTTGCTACCCTGGAGACCAAAACTACCTCTCTTGCTACAGACAGCAGCCTGCAAAATGCTGAGGGTGCATACACCACAGCAAACAGGGGTCTTAATTTCACTGCCACTGCCAGTTGCTGGGTTAGGTTTACTGGATTAAATTGTGCTCTTGCAGTGCCATTGCCTTGCAGATGAAGCAGAGTGGAGGCATCCTGGGCCAGAGATTGCAAAAGCTCCTTGGGGTCTTGTGTCTCAGCATTACATTCTAGAAACAAGTCCCGGAGCCTGGGTTTTTCTTTAGGTTTTGGAAGGAGGTTTCTCTGGGGAGGATTGGTCAGCCTGTGGTCAGCTGAGCCCTGCCTGCGTGACTCCTGGCAGACCTTTGTGGGACCTGTTCTTGCCCATCCAGCAATGGGAGCTGGTCCTTGCAACTATGCTGCCCCTTGCAGCAGGGCTGCCTTGGGCTTTGCTGCCTGCCCAACAACTTAGTGCTTTGCATCGTACCAGAACTCACCTGGGAGGTGAGGAAGGCTTCCTACGAGCAAGTGGTGAACCTCAGGGTGCTGCAGGGCTCTGGGTGTGCACACGTGGTTGTGAAAGTCCTGCAGAAGTGACATAAATTGGACCAGCAGCTGTTTCTGGCAGGACAGGGCTGGTTGGTGTCTGGGGGCAGATGGGGGGAAGCAGCACTTGGGCCAAATGCCTCCTGCAGTGGAGAGAGAGAGATGCTGGCTGCTTCTCTCTGCGGGCTGTGCACTGGGCTGGCCTCGAAGCCTTTGCAGCTGTCTCCTGCCTTCAGTCTGTTGTGGGCAAAACCAGTTTTGTGCCAGGAAACGTTAATCAATATAATTTATTGCCAGTTAACAAACTTAATTACTGATTCTGGTATTGGAAAAAAAAATATGTAAGGACTTAGGGAAAACACTTCTTCTTCCCCTGTCCTGGCCTCCAACACCCTTGCTGCAGGCTACACTCAGTCTCTTCAGTGAGGTGAGGGGTGACCTGGGAGATTGAGGTCAATGTGTTCTGGTTCCTTTTCATTTGCTGCTCTTTGTTCCTTTAGTGGATTGCTCTGATGTGGCTTCTTCCACTGGCTGCAGTGGCATATATTGGAATATAAGTTCATTATAAACTCTACTTTTAGTATCATCACAACCTTAATAGATATGTTATAAATTCTACCCTTCCCCCCAGGTGTTAGGGATTGCTGTGGTAAGAAGATGTACATACAGTCGGTAAAACTACAGCCCTCTTCCCTGCAACACACCAAAACCAAGAGGGTTACAACAGCTGAATCATATATGCATTACAACCTCCACCCCTTGTTCCTGTGGACTAGGTTATGGGGTTTGTCACGTAACAAACTTCACCACTTGCCTCAGAAAAACACAAAACCCACAGCGGTTACAACGCTTGGCACGTGCATTCATTGCAAGCTCGCCCCTTCATCGCTGCAGACTGTGTTACTGACCTTAGCGCCCATTGCTTGCACCGCATTGCAATGATGTAAATCCCCAGTACCAGGATCAAGACTCCTTCCGGCTTCCCCTTTCTCCCTGTGGTACTTTTCACCTTTAGCCAACTGCCTTCCGCTTCATCTTTGCTAGGAACTGCATGGCCCAGCCTGTGGAGGATCAGGAGAGAGTGCTCAAACCAGCTCTTGTCTGCAGCCTATTCCCTAATGTGCCTCCAACCATCTACTTCAGTACTCGGGATGAGAGAGGTGAGCCGGTGCCTGTTGCAGTGCAGGGGGAGAGCAGCCAGCCCATTATTAGCAAGCAGCGGTGCTAGCGCAGAGGCAGGAGCTGGCCATCAGCAGCTTCCCTTCACCCTTGCCATGATGAGACCCAACACCACTGTGAGATCCGAAGGGCTGGAGTTAAAATGACGGCTGCTCCCACAGCCTAGAGTATGAGTCAGGCTGCCACCAAATCTTCCAGTGTCCTGGATCTCCCTAGCTGTGGGGTCTTCTGCTCCACGCTAGTTCTGCGGAGGGGACTACACACCCTCCTCTGAAGGCCTGGTTGCCTGCGCAGCAAAATATAAGAATTTTCCTGGTTGCAGCTGTAGAAAATTGGGGTATTGTGTTTGTTTTCCTTCCGTCCTTATCTTTTTGCCTTCCTAGTGGAAAAGCTGCCTTGGGAGCAGAGGAAGCTGCTGCGATGGAAAATGTGCACTGTCACGCCGAACATAGTGAAGCAAACCATTGGCAGGTCCCACTTCAGAGTCAGCAAAAGTAAGTTGTGGGAGCCTGGCAGCATCCCTGGCAGCATTGTGTCCCCCCTCACCTCCAGCCCATGGGCACAAGGCAGACTGCCTGCGAAGAGCAGAGCAGGAGCGATACAGGCTTGGGGTCCCGTTCCTGCCTGTCCGACCCACAATATCTGAGTGCTGTGGGTCCTGACAGGGCCTGATCTCCCGCTTGGCTTGTTCCTGGCATGGACCACAAGGACTTACCCTTGGGTTGTCAGGAGCTGAGGCAACGTGTGGGGCAGCAGAGCTGTGCTCCAGCTTGTTTGAGCTGTGCCTCTAGATGGTGCTGCCACTCTAAGGAAGCTGGCACTCATCTGGTGCCAACCCCAGCACTACTGTCCCTTGTCCCCATGTGCTGAGGAAGAAGCCATCCTCTCTGACCTGAGCCAGAGAGTTCTCAGGGTTGGGATCTTGTCAGTGAAGAGATGTGTAGGAGAGGGCTGGGGAAGCACTGAGCATTTGCAGCTATGATTCATAACCTGGAGCGTGATCTCCCAGCAGTACTTACAGGGCCTCTGTGAGTTTCAGGAGACCTCTGCACAGACTGTTTTGGGGCTGTAATGGGACATGCAGGGCACAGAAAGACCTAGGAAGGCTTGCAATCCTACATGTCCCTCTGCAAGTGCAGCGCTCATTAGCCAACTGCTTCATTCACCTGCTGGAAAGCAGGGAAGTCAGGGTGCTGGGGGATTAAAGCCATTCCTTTGCCCCTGTGCCTGCCCAGATCCGTGCAACAACCTACCTGGTTAACTGGATCCCACTCACAGCCCTTGGTTTGGCAGCTTCACAGTAGCCAGTATGAGTGCTTTGTGTTATGCTGTGCAGCATGTCTGGCACACTTCTGCTAGCCCCAGGAGATGGGGTGCTAGTGCATTGAGAGGGTGTTGTGGGTTGCAGTCATGGACTTTTCTGGTTTTCTTGCAGAAAGCAACGACTGGCTTGGCTGCTGGGGCCACCACATGAAATCCCCCAGCTTCAGAGCCATTAGGGAGCACCAGAAGGTAGGGCATATTTTGGGCTGACCTCCTCCACATGCACGGAGAGTATGTTTGGAGCAGTTTGGGTGCCTCTCTCTTCAGGGCCAGGTGTTTGCTATGCAGGCAGTCCCTGCAGTGTCCCTTCCAGAGCATGGCAGCTGGCATTCCAATGGGAGGTGAGACCAAGAGACAGGCACAGCTGGGTGAGCATCCCTGCTCTGAGGGTGACTCTTGTACAGACTGAGGCTGTAGCCAAGCCGTGTTCACTTGTGTGCTCATCTAAATTCAGTCGTTGTTGCTTTAAGCAGCCCTTCCTCTGGCAGAGCTGAGTGGTAGGGCCAGTGCCCTCCCTGCCAGCGCAGCCAGAGGGGTTGTAAGTCAGTCAGATCACAGAAGGGTCAGGAGTGGGGAACATGCAAGGGACCAAAGGTTTGATACGTATCACACGTACATGTTTGTTCTGGAGAGCTGTGAGGCTCCAAACTGCTCAGTCTTGAGACAGCATCCAGGGTTGGAAGCAAGCAGCCTCCAGCCCTGTTCCTGTCCTGCTGCAGGGTCTTTCTGTCCCCAGACTTGTGTTGCCTGGGCAGGACTCTGTCATGCAGTTTAGAAGCAAGTGGGAAACCACTGGGGTGGATGTTACTGCCAGAAGAAGCTCAAAGGCTGAGGGCTAGTGCCCTGCAGCTGCTCAGACATCAGAAGGGACGAGGTGGCAGCTGCTGGCTTTGTAGCCAGTGTGGGTCACTGTGCAGATGTTTGTCCCTGCAAAGCTTCAGGAGCAGGTGGGTCCTGCCTTGGTGCAATCCTGAGAGGGGAGCAAAGAGCGTTACCCTGCATTGTGCGCGGAAAGGATGTATTCTCTGGCCAGGGAGCAGCAAGGGGAATCTTGCAGCATCTGGGTTCCTTTCCAGCTAAACCACTTCCCTGGTTCATTTCAAATTGGGAGAAAGGACCGTCTGTGGCGCAACCTGTTGAAGATGCAGGCTCGCTGTGGAAAGAAGGAGTTTAATTTTTTCCCCCAGTCCTTCATCCTGCCCCAGGACATCAAATTACTCAGGAAAGCATGGGAGGAAGGAGCTAGCCGCCAGAAATGGATTGTGAAACCAGTAAGTGCAAAGCAGAGCTCAGCCCTCTGTCCCATTGTAGCTGCAGGGAGAAGTTCTCAACCCTTCTTGTTTGTGTTCTGCAGCCAGCATCAGCAAGAGGCATTGGTATCCAGGTCATCCACAAATGGAGCCAGCTTCCCAAAAGGAGACCGCTGCTGGTACAGAGGTGAGTGAAGGAAAGCAAGGTTGACTCACAGCCTGGGACCTCCTAGAGTTTAGTCTCTCTGGCCAGGTCTGGGCCGCTGCCACTATGTGGCAGAGCAGAAGCACCTCATTTGAAACTTCTCAACTGCCTGGGTGTAATGCTGCTGCTGGAAGTCTGGCTCTGTCAGCTGCGTCTGGGCTTACTGGAGTGCTGCTGTCTCTCTAGATTTTTGAGGTCTCTGGTAGAAACTGGCCCACAGGCTTTCTGGAGCTTCTGTCTAGCAGGTGATCCAGCTTCAGCTCTGCTGTGATCCTGCTCCCACTGCTTTGTACTTTGGGGTTTGGCATCTTTGGAGGCAAACAAGAGGGAAGAGAAGACCCAGGGAAGAGGTGGTGATTGTCAAAGATTTGCTCTTACCCAATTTAGAATGAGGCAGTAAGAGCCTCTGTGTGTGTGGATGTTGGTCAAAGGGTTTTCTTGAAATGACATGGTTTTCAGAATCTCCTTGCCCTTCTGCAGAAAGATGGAATAGCTTATCTTGGTCTGAGGCTGCTCTGTGGGAATGTTCTTGGGAGGGCAGGAAAACTGTCCAGTGTTTGGCAGACAGGGAACTGCTATGTTGGCTTGTCCGTTCTCCCTGTCCGCTTCCCATGCAAAGTGATAAGCTTTCTATGGAAAATCATGAACTTCTGAGGCAAGATGAATAATCAAATGATTTGCATGAAAATTTCCAGCAGTTTCTGCTCACTGAACCATCTCACCCTTGTGGGTGTGGAAAAGCTACTGTGCCTTAGAGCTGGGGAAAACCTCTTCAAAATGGGACTGAGCAGAAGGGAATACTGCTCATGTGCTGCAGGATCTCCCCGTGCACAGGAGAGCTTTTTTCTCTCCCATTTTGATTGTGATGCACTTAACTTGGAAATGCTGTGCAAAAGGGCTTCTGGATTGATCCTTGTTTTTTGCCAAGGTTTCTGGGGTGGGGTTAGAGATGTTTCTGCACATGGAGATCATAACCCTCCCCTGGTGCCTGCTTCCTTCTGCAGATATTTGCACAAACCCTACCTCATCGGTGGAAAGAAGTTTGACCTGAGAATTTACGTTTACGTCACTTGCTATGATCCCCTCAGGGTCTACCTGTTCAAGGATGGATTGGTTCGCTTTGCTAGCTGCAAGTAGGTTGTGGGCAGGAGAGCGGTGCCAGGATGCTGCCTCAGTGCTGAGGCATGTGTTGCTGTGGTATCTGCCTTGGCTGGGGCAGGAGGCAGTCGTCCCACATATGGTGATGCTCAAAGCTGTAGCTTGCTTGCTTAAGAAGCAGCCTGGGAACAGACGGGGTCACTGCAGGTGACAGTGTTGGAAGGGAATGTGAGAGGAGGATCATCCATCTCTCCCAAGGCAAGATCAGCTCAGCGTAAAGCAGTTCTTGAAATATGCTCTCTGTGCTTCCTACGGCATAAGAGCTGGCATACCAGAAACAGATGTTTCTTCTCTGCCCATGGGGACAGAGAACTCCAGGCAGCCTGGGAAAGGGAAGCAGCAGGGCTGGTGGGTGGCTGAGAGCGGTCTGAGATAAGAACAGTTTCTTTCTGCCCCGTGGTCCTGGGGGCAGCTGGTTCAAGACCAGGCTGCTTGTGCTTCTGTCACCTACTTCAGGTACTCCTCCTCAATGAAGAGCCTCAGCAACAAGTTCATGCACTTGACCAACTACAGTGTGAACAAGAAGAATGCAGAGTACAAGTCCAACTCGGATGAAACTGCTTGTCAGGGACACAAATGGTAGGTGCGACTTTTAGGGCACAGGACAGCTCTTTCTGTTCCCTGTTTCGGTATTCCTACCCAAAACTTGAAGGTGCTTCCTTGGGGAAGCTGGGGAAACTGGAGGAGCACAGTGATTTTGGCATGGGTTAGTGTCGATGGAATCTGGACAGGCTCCCTGGCTTGTGACTCATCCTGTCCGCCGCTGCTTGGGCTGTGGTTGCCATTCATTCTGTCTGCATCTGTGCCATTCCTTGCTTCCAACACTGCTCTCATCTGCGCTCATTCATCCCTTTGCCCTATTGCGGGGGCGATGGGATGTGGTTAAAGCAGAATCTGACTTTTTTGCTGTTAGAACTTGAATGGGTAATTGTCATGCGTACATTGGCTAGATGGAAGCTTCTGACCATCTCACTCTTGACTTCCCTGTGGAGGCAGACAGAGGGACAGTCCTGGTGCAAAGCTGATAATTTCTGTGCTACTCAGTGTGAATAGGAGCAGCGGTGCCATTTCTAGGCATTTAAGAGGAGGGCTGCAGTTTTGCAGGAGTTCTTGTTCCCTGCTGTCCCAGGGGTGGACTGATCCAAGGTCCCAGGCACTTGTCTCTGATTCCACAGCAGTGTTTGAACTTTTAAAAATAGTGCGGGATAGAGTTCTCAATTCATGGGCCTGGGCAGGGCTACTTCACTTCAAAGGGAGCTGCAGAAGGTGGTTTGCTGTGATAGGATTGCTTTCTCAGACCTGGACCTGCTGCACAGTGGTCTGTTCCTCCACTTTGATGTTGGGAAGGGTCTGCTGTCCCCCAGCACTTGAAATCCCGTGGCAGAGGGATTGTGTGGGTTTTTGGTACCGCCATGCAAGTCAAAGTTGGCTGCTCCCACGTTAAAGATGAGAGTGGCTGTAATTCGTTCCATCTCGTATGCAGGAAGCATGACCTTTGGATTCCTGGCCATTAGCCACACAGTCTCACTTAAGCAACATCTGAGCATCCTTGGCTCAGTGTCAGGGCAGCTTGCAGCGCTCGGTGTGGTATGGGAAACTCCTGTAAAAGCAGAGACGCTCCCCCCTACCATCTTGTTTTCCATGTTTTTCAAAAATTTTTTTCTCCACCCCCGAAGCCTCAGTGAAATGGCTCTAGCTAAAAGATTTACAGGGGTCTTGCTGGATTCCTCCTGAGCTGCTTTGCAGTGCTGCGGGGGAAGGCCTGCAGGAAGGGGAGGTTTGTTGAGGACACGGAGGGGGAGGGAAGAGAAGATCTGGGCCTGACATACCTTGCTCATGTGCTAATTTGGGACCTATTACTCCAGTGCTGGGATGAGTCTATGACAGATTTATGTTCCTAGTAGCTTGGGCCTACAAGACCAGGGGCCAGGCTTGGGAGGACAGTAACCAGGAGCTGATGGGTTTGAGGATGGCAGAAAGGATGGACGTGACGGGGAAGAGCTTTGCCAAGGCTCCCCTCTGCTGCTTTCACTCTCCTAGCAGGGCTGGGCAGCAAGGGGCTATGGAGCTACCTCCTTTGCTTTCTCTCTCCCAGGGCACTCAAAGCTCTCTGGAGTTACCTGACCCAGAAAGGAGTTAATAGTGAGGCCATCTGGGAGAAGATTAAGGACATCGTTATCAAAACCATCATTGCGTGAGTCCTGGCACCCCTTGCTCTGTGTCTGGCTGTGGGGTGTACCCTGGCCCCTCTGGCTCTCCAGTCCCCTCCCAGCCTGGTCCTTTTGCTCTTAATCTAAATGCTACCACTGCTCTTGGCTTCAGTATTTCTCTCTGGATCCTTCCTTTCATCCTGTTCCTTATGCTCATGCTGCAGTAGCTACAATGTGTAAACAGACCTTACATTTCCCAGCTCTGCCTGCAGTGCAGGGGGCGAGGCCAGGAGGGTGCCGTGTACCCAATACTCTGCCCAGCATGCCACCCACTCCCCTTCTTGGACAGGGTGCCGGAGAAGAAAGGTCCCTTGGTGCAGGATGGATCTTGTGTTCAGAGGTGGATCCTGCCCGATGGAGGGGGGATGCTCAGGATGCAGTGCTGGATCCATACACAGAGCAGCAGCTCACAGGCCCGTGTCGGTCTCTCAGCCCACCCGCTCCTGCAAAATGTGGCTGCACACACTCTCAGAACCGGCAGCATGTGCTGTGAACAGCCAGGGCTCTGCTATCTGACTGTTGGAAACAAGCGTTTTTTTCCTTGGCTTGCAGATCTGAGCCCTACGTGAACAGCTTGGTGAAGATGTATGTGCGGCGGCCGTATTGTTGCCATGAGCTGTTTGGGTTTGATATCATGCTGGATGAAAACCTTAAGCCCTGGATCTTAGAGGTCAACATTTCCCCAAGGTAAAGCAGATTCTGAGCCACAGCAGAGTGGATAATGGCCTTTCTTTTACCACAAAATGAATTTGGCTTGTGATGTCCCCTGTACCCTGTGCTGAAAGACTGTGGGCTTTGAAGCCTCCCGCTCCAGACTGCAGGAATCAAAGTCCTCCCTGTCTGCAAAAGCAACATCCATCTGCAGCTCAGAAACCCCTGCTGGGCATGCTTCAGCTAGAGCCAGGGAAGAGTACGTTAAAAAAGGAAGGCCAAGGAGGGATGTGTCACATAGGGAATGGGTGATGGCAGAGATTTCTTCTTTGCGTGGGCAGAAGTGATCAGCAGCTGCACTGCCTCGTGCACCGTTCCTTGCTTGCTGACAGCACCCGCCTGCATGGTGCCAGCTGCACAGGCAGGGCCAGGAGCTGCGGTGTGCCTGAGCATGGCCTCTCCTGCCTGTGAGAGTGGATGGGCGTGAGCTGGACACAGAGCTGTGGTCCCACACAGGGCTTTGGGATTGGATTTGCCATTTTCCAGAAAATCTGGGAAGAGGCAGAGAAATGAACCATTTCTGGTGGGGAGCTCCCATTCAAAGAGCTGTTGTCAGGATTTTTCTCCCAGTGTCTCATGGCTGTCTGTGATGAGGCAACGGACAGGCTGGGTTTTATATCCTGGTCGATATTAACCCAGGGAGTGACCTTCAGGGCTATGGGGCTCGACACCTCCATTCTAGCACTTAGACTGCTGTGATGCTTCCTCCCTGCAGCCTTCACTCCAACTCCCCTCTGGACGTGAGCATCAAGGGCCAGATGATCCGAGACCTCCTCAACCTTGCCGGCTTTGTTCTGCCCAACACGGACAGTGTGGCCTCAAGGCCACAGACGAGAAGTGGCTCTACAAGCAGGTCAGCCCCCTTCTCTGTCAGAGTGGCAGGGCAAGGCAGGCTTTTTTTTCTTGGGGGATTTCATCTGGGGGCTGCTTGCAGCCCAGCAAATGCTGGTTTCTGTGCTGTTGAGAGCCTGTGCTTGCTGATCCTTCAGCTATGGGTCTCAGGGACTTGCATTATTGTCTGGGTATCTGGTTCCTGTGGTCTCTTCAAGGCAGAAGGATTTATGCCCTCCTTGCAGGTCCATAGTTGGAAGTGAAGCCAGCGTAGTTTGTGCTTGCTCTGCAGTTAGTTGAGTCGTGCTCTCTCCTCCTTCCCTCTGCCAGAACTAATGCGATGCTGAGCTGCACTGCCTCTCTGTTTGCTTGGAGAGCTGGCTGGCTGTATTGGGGCTGGATCCACTTACATTCTACTCCAGGGCTGACGTGCTGCTACCTTGAGCAAGAGGAGCACCTGTTATTTTGCAGAGGCTGGAGTGATCTGTTCCTTAGGCAGGACTGCAGGTGTCAGAGGCTGTAGACCTATGGGTAGGGGTGTGCAGTCTTACCTTGCAGCTAACACAACTGTTTCTTGCATAAGGCTAATTCCTGGGTGTGTATCCAGCCAGGACCCGGCTCTTGTGGTTCACCACAGCTTGGGCTTATACTAGATTCAAACCTGACGGTGGTGGGGAACAAGTCCTGTTACCCGCAGCAGAGAGGCTGCTGGCCATATGTCCCTGAAGGAGCAGCTTGCTGGGATGAGCACCAGCACGTGGTGACGTATGGGCACACCAAAAGATGGGACTCTTGCCCTCTGCCTGCCCTGGGCCTTCAGCAAAGGGAGAAGCTTGGAGCACGGGCCCGTTCCAAGTGAGGAGCTCTCGCCAGCTCATCTGTGGCGCTTTGATCACGCTCGTTTGTGGCTTGTGATGGAGGTGCTGAAGGGCAGGTGTCCTCGGAGGGACCTGCAGGGGATTAAGCGGATCCTTAACATGGTTCAGATGATGCATTACCAGAGTTCCTGCATCCAGGTACAAGCTTGCTTAACTGTATCTCCTGCCCTGGGAAGGATATGAAGGGGTTTTTTGCATATGGGCATAATTCCAGTAGATCTGTATGTTCCCCAAGCACCATGCAGTACAGCCTCAAGACTCTGGTCTCCCTGTTTGGATCCGCACACAACTAATAATTTTTGCAGCAGCAGAACAAATTAGCTGTGTTGATATAAGGGTTAAAAGGTGTTGGACAAGTATCTCCCAGACTGGCATCCCCAAATGGTTCAGTTGGGTGCTTAGAATAGTTTGAATGGTTGGTGGTCAGATCGTACAAAAGTCCAGGATTTCCCATGGCATGTGGAGCTGGAACTGAATTCAAGTCTTGAGAGTTCTTGGATGTTGCAGGATGAAGTTTTTGATCTAAGAGTTCTCTCTTTCCTTGCCCAGTATCAGTAACCAAGTAATCATACCCCCAGCCCTGTGGTTACAGTTAGGAAGCTGCGTTCCAAGTGGGATGTAAACATGAGATCCCACCAGACTTCGAGTGCTGTGAATCAGGTCATGGTGTCTCTGGCTCTCTTGCATCCTATGTGGGTGTGATGTGATGGTTGATCTTTTGGATGAAAAAATGCTGAAATGCCCTATCAAGGAGCTGGCAGGGCCCTCCCAGTTCCCCTGCCCACATGCTTTCTTGGGTCCTGTGTTGATGCACAAGGCTGTGGGTGCATCACTGATCTCAAAACTAGTGAAATCCTTGGAGAAAGCATTCCCTCCTCCACGGCATCATCCTGAGGGTGTCACTGCTCTCACAGAAGATGCTGGGAGCAGCTCTGCCATGACAGGACTTTTTCTTCTCTGCTTAAATGCTCTAATGCCTCTTCTTGTGTCCTCAGTCTGGGCAGTGCTTTGAAGGAGAAGCCCAAACCAGCATCTGAGCATTTCCTAGCAGAGAAGATGAAGAAGGCCTATTACTTGACACAGAAGATACCTGACCAGGTATGACACAATCTCATCCGACATTCGCGCCATCCTGCGAAGCCAGTCCCACATGTCTATCCCTTGTCCCTCTCCAGATTGTGCCCTCTGTGGGGACAGCCAGATGATGGGGAGCACTTGGGCTCCAGTGGGTTACAAGACAGCAGGTCAGAAATAAATTGGGTTTGCTTAAGACCCTGCTGCACTGGCTTTTCTTTACATTAAAATAGGCATGTGCTAAGGGACACCTTACCCACCAAACAGGGTCTGAGCACTGCCTATTCCTGCTTGTGTCTCTGCACAGCTCTCACAGCCTTTGCCTGCTGACCCCGTGCAGGTTAGCAGGGATGCTTGCCTTATGTGCTGCCTGGCAGTGTCTGTAAGAGAAGTTGGACTGCTGAATTGGGGATCTCCTCAGCTCTGTGCAGTGTTGATGTCACCACTGAGCCTAGTTTTCTTCATTTTCCATGTGGCCTGTCCCAAAGATCTCAGACGCATGGAGACCTCTGCCTGAGAGACTTTGAGGAGTGGGGAAGGTGGGAAGGGGGACCGACAAAACGTAGTTCACTTCTCCCTGACCCTGGGTTGCTCTTGTCTGCAGGATTTTTATTCTTCTATCTTGGACATCCTGACCCCAGATGATGTTCGCATCCTGGTGGAGACAGAGGATGAGTATTCCCGGCGCGGGCAGTTTGAGCGGGTGTTCCCCACCCATATCTCCATGCGGTACCTGCGCTTCTTCGAGCAGCCTCGTTACTTCAACATCCTGGTGACCCAGTGGGAGCTCAAATACTACTTGAATAAACACGAAGGTAACTGCTATCCGAGAGCCTGGCACAGTCACCTGAATCAGGCAGGCTGCTTGCCAGCAGTCGTGGGAGACTTCTGAGCTATGTGTGTTGAAGGGGAGCTGCCTGCCTGCACACTAGCCATAGGAAATGTTACCCTCCCAGACTGCTTCAGATATCATGAAAAGCTTATTCTGAGTTGATCAGAGATGCTGACTGCTCTGGTAAATGCAGCACCAGGAGTTCTAGGTGCCCTGGGGCTAAAGTAGGCTGGTATTCTGGCTTCAACCTGTAGCTCTGCCTTCTTACTGTGTTCCTCTGCCTTCTTTTGAGGGAAAAACAGCTGGAGTCACTGGGCTTTGCTCTTTACAGGTGATCTGTGAAGTGAAGGAAAAATTGTGCCTATTCCCTGGTCTCCTGCTGCTTTCTAATGAAAAACTGTCAGCGCGCACACAGAGGAATTTTTCCTAAACACTAGAAATCTAGCTATAATTTTCACCTTTCCAGGACACAACTCTGTATTTTAATAAAAAACATCCTTTAATGAGGCATGGCTGAGCTGGACGAATTCCGTTTCACCCAGGGCTATCTCTATCAGGGCAGCAGTAGAGGCTATTTAGGAGAGAGAACCAGTGAGGTCTAGTGTGAAAGGTTAGAGAACACAAAAAGAAAGAGACTGTGGCTCGGAGCTCTCCATCCAGCATCTGATTTAGCTGGAGAGGTTTCTGCAGGAGCGGCCTTCCACTGAGGTGACTTTATGTGTGCTCCTAGCCTGGCTGTCATGCAGAGAAAAAAAAAAAAAAGCTTTTGTCACTTTTCACTGGTATTAAAGCAAGTATCAAAGGGGTCAGTAACAGTCTTTCACAGAGAGACAGTAACCTCATAGCCCTCTCCAGCTGCACTGTCAGCATGTGTCATCCTTTGCCTTGCTAATACCTTTGCTGGATGCTCTCCTGTCAGCTGGAAGAAAGATCCTGTCATCGTCCACGCTGAAGTGCTGCGCTGAGCTTTTGCCGCTCAGACCGGGGTCCTGGATCAGTGCTCCAGCTTCCCTGAAGCAGCCCAGTGAGCAGGCTTGCTCTATCCCCTCGTTGCTCTTCACCTCTGAGCAAAACCCAGCCTCCCCCCGGCCCCTTCCCATTCACGTATGTTCCATGCAGCCCTCTTCTCTCCCTGGCCAGCAAGGTGCAAAGCCTGGGCTGGTGCACAGAGCTGGGGTAGAGCTGCTGAGCTGCCCTGCTCCCCTCAGCCTCCAACATGTGGGGTTTTTTTTCCAAGGTCCTGGGGCTCTCTGAAAGTTCAATCCCTGAGGAGCAGAGCTTGGACAGCAAGGATTCCTCCTATAGCCAGGGCTGGTATCATATAGCAAACCACAGTAACCCCAGCTGGACAGCGTCAAGTTCCTGGCCATTGCTCTGCTGGTTCTTAAGTCTCAAGGCACCTTAGCTTGTGCTATGGCTCTAAGGCTCTTAAAAAAAGAAAACAGGAAGGGAGCAGTCCTGGATTTCTCAGGATTTCTAGGTTAGCAGAGAGCAGGGAGCTTGGCTGTGGTGGGGACAGCTAGCAGTAGGCCTTGGAGGAAGTGGAGCCTGTTCAGTGCAGTCAGACGCATGGCCCTGCTTCAAGGTGACCTCCCTGTGCTCTGGAGCAGCACGTCTTCTGTGTGGCTGGAGGAACGGTGCCTTCCAGTCACACCATGGGTGAGCTTGGTCCCTTGCCAGCCTCACCCTCCATCAGAGATGGAGACCAGGTCTCGGCCCACGCGAGCTCCGGATAGATCTGTGCAGGGAGGAGATGATGTGCTGGATGCTGCAGCTGATCGGTGCTGTGCAAGGAGGAGGCTGCCCGAGCTGCCTTCCGCTGGGAAAGGGGCCGGTGACAGCAAAGCTGCTCTACATTTTCACTTTAGGAACTTTCACTGGTGCAGCCCAAATCAGGTGCTGCCGTTGGCAGGCACCGGGCTCAGGGGGACAGTCAGTCAGGTCTAATTTGGCAAATCCTGTGTTGCCCCAGTTTCCCTGCTTAGCTGAGCCTGCTGCACGGTGCGTCTGGCTCCCTGGGAGGAAGGCAGGCACTGTGGCAGCCCACGTGCTGGCGCTTGCTGGTGTTTACTCATACAAAGGGTGAACGCCCTTGTTTTACCCCGTGTTTGCTGGGGCTCGGGCACATGTTCAAGTAGTTATTGCATAGCATGAACTGCACGGTCTGTTCACTCCGTGCAGCATATTTGCGTGCCCCAAGCTGGGAAAGCTTAACTCTCTGCAAACTTGGTCGTTCATTCTTGCTTCTTGTCTTTTCTGTCACTTCCCAGGTCTGGAGCTACTGAAGAACTGGTGTGTCAAAGGGTACCACACTGAGGCAGGGACGGATTTGGCCCAGACGGTGCGTATGGCTGTGGGTAAGCTAGGGAGAGGTGCTTGTTTGCCTGGGCAGAGGGCCTGCGGGTTTTGCTTCCTGTGGCTGCTGCCCTACCTGTTTGCCCTCTTCTTCCCTCTGCCATGGCCTCCAGGAAAAACCCATGCTTCCCTATCTCCCAACAACATGAAGTCCACCCAGTATATCAAATCTATGAGTACATTGCATTAAAATATTCTTGGGTGCACCGGGCCCAGCCCTACATACTTGGCACCTGGCCTGCCATTTATTCTACTCCGTGAGGGAGCCATCTCTGTCTGTCACTCCAGTGCCTTACAGCAGGCTGATCCGGGGAAAGAAACCCACTCTTCTGACCTCGAGATGCTCTGTTCCCACTTACAGCAGAGGGATTCTTAAGCAGAGAGCAAAGACTGCTCTGTTTGCTATTCTGGGAACAGTCTGGTGGCAGTGACGATGCACAGCAGCGTGAGGCAGTTCAAACTGAAGCGCACTAGGGCAGCCTACAGCGGAGCACAGCAGGCTTGAGGGATTTTTGCCATGACTTAAATAGCCATTTGGTTGTCTTTCTCTCCTCCTGCAGTGGTTGTTGCCAAAGTCTTTCTTCCTCCAGAAGAGCAGCGTTCAATCAAATGGCTTCAGCAAACTGGAACTGGGCAGACTGGGGTGAGTTTGCACTGGCTGTGATGTGCATGATGTTCACAGTGTGGCTTTAGGACTAGTGTCCTGACAGAACTGGCAACAGGGAAAGCAGCTTTGTTTAAGGGGAGAGGAACAGGTTGGCTTGCAAGCTCTGAAACCAGCCTCCGCGCTCTGGAGAGCCAACTGGTGGGTCTGGCATGATGTCTATGCGACTGAGCATATCTCCTTGGCACTGTACACCCAGCTTAGATGGGAGTGAGGCCCAGAACAGCCAGACTGGGTGATGTTTGGGGTTGTCATGGTAAGGACATGCTGAGAAGATGTTCCCCGTGCCACTTCTGTGGGCTTTGATGTGGCTGGCAGTGAGCAGAAGTGCTCGGCCGCTGCATGGGGCTTGGGGGAGCAGTAAGGCCTCTGGGTCTGCTGCGCTCTGCCAGCTTCCCCGAGCAGAGCTGGGCTGCAACATGGGTGCTCCTGGCCCTGACAGGTTGCTGCATAGAGGTGGAGGACTGGGGTTCATCTGCGTGAGCCGAAGTGGAGGGCAGGCACCCTCTTGGTCTCTGGTGTTAAGGGAAGGGGCATGCCTGCTCCTGTGCCCAGGCCAGAATGGAGTTGGGTTTATGTGTAGGCAGGGAGGTCCAGCTGTGACCCTAAAGTCCCACTGATGTCTTGGATGTCTGTGGGGGTGCGTGGTGCTGCCCGGGATGAGAGAGAGGGTAGATGAGCCTGGCAGCCCTGTCTCTGAGTCTGTGTGTAATGATACTGCAGATGAATGTTGCACCATGGCCCTTTTGACCTTCTCACTGTCTGTAAGCAGCACGGGGTCTCCTTTCTCCTGCAGCACACTCCTCCCTTCAGCTGGTGAGGACCTCACGAGGTGCCTGGAGCCCAGTCCTGCTCAGAGCTTACCTCTCAACAAGTGCACTGCTGGAGCCGACCAGAAACCTGCTGGCTGCCTCTCGGATACTGCCCTGGTGATGTGACCAGGCAGCCACCGTCCCTCCCCGGGGACACCTCAACCTACCTCAAAGGAAGAGACAGGAGCTGGCGCTGGAGGGCAAGGACTGCGGGAGCCTCCTTTTTAGAGAAGGGTGTTTACTGGACAAAGAGGAGAGCTGTGTGACTTCCATTTTTGAAACAAATGGTAAAAAAAAAAAAATGGGGAAGTAGGGTTTGTCTGGCCTTTGTCCTGGGCTGCTCTTAAAGCCTGATATGGTGGTGGTGGTGGTTTCTTTGCTGCGTGGGAGCTGGCTGAGCTTGGAGTCAGCCCGGCCTTCCCCTGCCCGATCAGTACGGTGGGACTGTGACACACAGCCCTGTGCGCTTGTCCTGAGCCCCTGGGAGCCAAGTCTGCTCCTGCGTCACTGCAGCCTGGAGAAGTCCCCAGCGGGCCTGTTGGCTGTCCCGGGTGACCTGCAGCATGTGTACAGGGACCGCAGGCTGGTGCTCTTCTCCTGGGCTCCGCTCTCTATTTTCCCTTCGTTTCTAAAGGATTTGTATTAAAGTTTAACACTTGGCTGCTCTCCTGGCCTCCATCTGCCGCCGTTTCCCTGACCTGTTTGAG
>NW_010558956.1:27025-27264 GCF_000687285.1 Phaethon lepturus
CTCCCAGGGTAGCTGCTGGGGTCTGGGGTCGACCTTGTGTCCTGGGGCCTCTCCTGCACATCTTTAACTGAGGGGGATGGAGCAGCCCAGCATTGCGGCAGGGGCAGGGAGGGGAGGGTCTCCTGAGCTGTCCCTGGCCCGTTTTGGGTTATGTCTCCCCAGCTTGGCAGGGTCATCCTTGGGTGGGCTGCTGGTGGCCAGGGGAGGTGCTGAGCCCCATGTCGGGGCCCGGGGGCTCG
>NW_010558957.1:0-19546 GCF_000687285.1 Phaethon lepturus
AAGGGAGGGGATGGGGTGGGAGATGAGGGCCGGGGAGGAATAGGAGAGAGGCAGAGTGAGGAGAGGAGGGGTAAGCATCTAGTCTTTCCCGGGTTGCTTGGATGATGATGATGCCAAAGTAAGCCCAGCTTATCTCTTCTGGGGGGAGCACTGAGGCAAAGGGAGAGAAGAACAGTGACAGAAATGCGCCTTTAGACACACATGCTGAAGTCGCACATGTCCTTTCATGAACACAAATTTGTACACACACCCATCCTACTTGCTCTTATACTCAAGACTTTCCCACTGTGGGCTGCGATTTGGTGAGCATTAATACTAAGCTGCCAAATCATCCAGCAGAGCCAATGTGTGTGCCTGTGGGATAAGACAGACATTTCTGTCAAACTAGCCAGAGCCACAACAGGAAATGCTCTCAGGTTTATTCTTCATTGCCTACTGCAGCACAAGACAATGCCTCATGCATAAAGCCTCACAGGAAAAGGAAATCTGGAAGATATTTTAAGCAAATTTACACCATCAGAGCTAGCCTATATGTGTTCATCACCTTAAGTCAGGTGTCACAAATTTTATCACAGGTACTCGTTTCTCTGAAAACATACAGATGTTTTAGAAGCTACAACTCTTTTGGTACCCTACAAAATTTACCATATTACTGAATCATTGCTGCTTTCTCTCAGAAACACAAAACTAATTCACTTACATACACATTTATGAGCATGCCTAGACTCCCAGATGTTTGCAGAACACTACAGAGATAACCCCTGCAGGTCTGCATCAGAACCCTCCAAGCGTGGAGCAAGACAAAGATGCACATTGTAATTTAAAGGTTTTTGCACTTGATAATTTTATATGTACAAACTTACTCTCCTCTGTAGACATGTGTATGTGCATATATATGCATGTAATATTTACCCATTTATTTAAGCTACTGATAACTTTGAATACCAGCTTATCTCTTCCTTTTTTCCAGTACCACTGTTTGCATTCCTTTTCCTTGCCCTCCCCTTCTCTTACCCCAAGCTCTTTTGTGGGACCTATTTTACAGTATTAAAACAGTGCTGTAGAAAAATGTCAACGTCTTTCAAGATAATGACTGCTTTTTTAGAGAAAAGAGTCATCATTTAACAGTTGTTGACAGTTGTTCTCTTAACACGAAGCAGCAAATAGCTGAGCGTGTAAATCTAGAATGAGCAGAGAAAGTTGGAGAAATGCTGTCTTGACTTTTAACCCCACCTCCAGGTTGCAAAGGATTTAAGTCAGTATGTGTAAAACCCTAGAGCAATAACAACAGAAGTCAATTACCACTTGTTCATAGGTAAATTCTTAATATAAACAACCTTATCTAACAGTAATATATATGTATGTGTGTGTGTGAATATTAAAGTTGATAGCTCACAGTTATCAGCTATTAGCTGATGGTACTAATAAAGTAATTCTTTGGAAAATATTCCTCCCTCCATGGTAAAGATTTCAATTTTTACAGTATTTTTTAATTACCAAGGAAAGCTTTTACTTTTTCACAGAATATTAATCTAGTTGAAAGGTCAGTTTTCTGACAAAAGGTGTTTTGAAAGAAAGTTTTAAACCCACGCTCAGCAGGGTCTAGCAGATCCAAGAAAATAAAATTCTTTTGATGTTTCTAGACTTGGCAACCATAGAGTAATCATAAAGCCTAGTATTTTTAAAACTGCCTCTTGTTCATGCAATTAGAACAATTTACAGTACAGGTGAGGATACCAACAATTCAGATACTTCCTAATCTCACAGCAAATTTAAGTATAACTTTCACTCTGTGCCTCTGCCCTGCAACAAATGAGGAATTGACTTCATACTTCAGTAGTCTAAAACCATGCCCACCTTTCTGTTCCTGTTTGAAATCTCCTCCTTTTGAGCTCTTGCAGCTTCACACAGCATGGGAATATATGTCTCCAAAAGCCTCTCAAAACAGACAGTATTGTAAGTAAACACCAGAAGTGAAGCCCAAACCAAATGATACAATTCAAAGATGGAAAAAGGACCCTCAAGATTCTCAGAGGTTAAATTTACCGAAGAGATTTTGATGCCAAATCACACTAGGAATTTGATGTTCAGCTCTCCTTCCCTCTCAGTATCTGATGCTCTTTTTCTTCAATAAAATCCTATGACGAAATAAGATTTTTTTTGAAGTACTACAATTAAGGACCTGTTTTTAGGTCCAAGCCACAGCCCGAAGACCAAGATCAATGGGTGTTTTTCTGTTCATGGGGTCTCAGTAGTTCCCTAAGTGCTTGTGTTTACCACTTTTTAGAATCAATCTGGAGCACTAGAAAGAAAGAAAAACTGTCCTATGGCAGCAACATGCCATTTCATTAAACTGTTTGCTTTCCTCCATTTTGCCAAATGAGGCTTCTTGACATTTGTCTGCTATGATGAAATAAACTCTCCTCTGCCAGCAAAAGGTCCCAGTTATCAGATCTTCAGATGCGACTTAGAACCTTGAAGAACATGGAGGTCCAGCTAAATTAGCTGGTAACACAGCTTGGCTAGACATCATGGGGAGGATGAACAAATAATATTAAAAATGTGCTATGATTACATGCCGGATTTCTAGAAGGAGGATAGCCTGACTGAAAATATTTGGCATGTAGGAAACCTAGACAAGGACTATAAAACCCTCAAAATCTCATTTGGCAAAACCTCCCAGCAGGAGAAGAGGCAACACCCAGGAAAACCTCACTTAAGATAATATTCTGTTAGCAATGGTGCAAATACTACAGCCTACAGTAATACAATAGTTTGAACAATTTCTGTAGCAATAGCACACATTTTTTCTAAAGGCCTTATGGCATTTCTAGGGTATCTAATCCACTTTGCAAGCAAACCAACATCCATGGAACATACTACATTCCACAGCCCATCTCAAATAGCCAGTTTAGCTGTCTTAAGGCAAGGTTCTGCTTGGAAAACTGTCACTGAAAAATGGTACAGCCAGGCACAAAACTAAGGAAAAATCAAAAATGTTTCAGTCCAGAACAAAATATGCTCAATTTACGTATAGAGGAGTTTTGAGTTTGTCTTCAAATAAACATCAGCCCAACATGCTCACCATGGGCTTTGATAAACAAGTTTGAGTTCTTTCCATCTGGTGCCCCACCAGGAGTGATAATGTACAAGAGGCTACAAGATGCCCATTTTGTCTTCCGTGTAAATCCACTGCCTTCAGTGGTCCTGGTCAGGAACTACAGACTAGAGCAATACTGTCACTGATCCTATTTTATCTATTTTAGACAACATGTAAGGAATAAATCCTTCACAGTGAGGGTTGGTGAAACACTGGGACAAGTTGCCCAGAGAGGTAGTAGACGCCCCATCCCTGGAAACATTTCAGATCAGGTTGGACGGGGCTCTGAGCACCCTGATCTAATTGAAGATGTCCCTGATCATTGCAGGGGGCTTGGACTAGATGATCTTAAGATGTCCCTTTCAACACAAAGATTCTAGGATTCTATGATCCTCATGCAAGTATGAATAATCCTTTTGAACACTGATCTGCGCCCAGTAGAATAGCTAGGGTATGCAACAGTTGCACAACCATTTTCCAAGCACTGCCCAGGGAAGTTCATCATATTTGCATTTCTAAGCAGCGAACAGAAACACTTCCACAAGTCTGTTAAGATTCCTGCAAAGATGGGAAAGGGGAGAGGGGAGAAAGAAAAGAGTCTGTTTCATTTGATTAATTAATCAAATCATTAACAATAATTAATCTATTAAATGTTCCAACCTTCATTTCACGTTAAAGCTCAATGCCAATGGTTTTATATGTGTATGTGTGTGTGTGTTTGTAAAATACTGTGTAGCTGTCCTGGCAGATCTGCACTGATTCATTGCCATCGTCTTCTATCCCCCAGTGGCTCAAATCTCTGACATCACCACAGTGCTCTGGTACGATGATACTAGATTAAGATTGTTTAATTTGCAGTGCTAAGCTCTGAATTGTTTTCCCTATGGTTTGAGAGTGAAAATTTGGCACATGAAACAGGCCACAAGATCAACCAAATTAAACTTCATCCAAACAATTGAACCCACTCCTGTAAACACAGCAAGCAAATTTATATCCAAGCATCCAACCCAAATTATTCTATGATTTTGTGATTGGGATTTGCGTTCTCTTGGATTATCTGCTAGCATACATAGAACATGATAAAACCGATGATTACTCAATCACTGGCATAAAATGGACCTAAAATAAATATAAGTCAATATTGATTGTCAAGTTCTGCGTGATCCAGAGGTTCCCTTTAATGTGTACATTTGACCTTCAGCTTTGTGAAAGAAAAAGTTGTTTTCTTTTAGTCTTGGGTGTTCACAGCTTACTTCCACTGCATAGTAAACTGCTTTTCATGGTATTTTAATAGCACTGTGGTGTTACAAGTACATGCATAACTGTAGTATCATTTTGCCAGAATGCATTTAAGGAGTATGCTGAAATAGGTATTGCAATGGCAAATGGCGACAAGAATATAACAACACATTGGGAGTGCTTTCTTTGGAGATTTAATGGGTCACTTCTTAAATATGCATGATGTGGTAAAGCTCCATTGAATTCAGTGGAAGGAGGATGAGCTATGTTGGATGAGGGTCTCACTACATCTCTATAAATCACTGAGGGAATTTGGTGTAAACATCTGGAAGATACTTCTGTTTTATGTTGGTGTGAGAAGAGTATGTAGCTATCTCTTTCAAGGTTTTTGAACGTTTTAAGGCTTTTAAAATATGGCATCCTTGCTGTCTTGTTAGCCTCCACCTCCTACCCATCTCTATTACTATTTTCAGGAGCCGAGAAGCTCAATGGGATGGGATGGAATTTCCTTTCAGTTCTCCACTGCGAGGCACAGGGCTGGGAACAGAATAAAAGCTCAGACTCAGCAACTGCTGTCTTTGTTTTCATTGTGAGCAAAGTAGAATGATGAAGAGTTCAAAATGAGGCTTTCAGCTCCTGTGACAGATCTTCTCAGGCCATGGGTCCGCTTTCTCTCACAAGACTTACATCGGTGTGAGCACTGACATCATATTACTTACCTCCCTTTGGAACAGGCTGCAGTTCCACACAGAGCCTTCCTCCACTCCTCCTTTTTAACCTCCAGAATCAGCATTTGCTGCAGTCCTTTCCAGTTCTGTTCTGTGGCACCCTCACCAGTTGCCAGTGTAAGCTATAGTCTTGAACTGCCACCTTGAAGAAAATGTCTACCTTATGAGACCTTCTGAGATGACTCCTTCTACATGACATTCTACAGTTAAAGCCCAGGGCAACTCAGGGGAGAAGAGCAGTGGCCTGCAGTGAATTACATGCCCAGCATTGTTACCCCAAGGCCAGCATAGTTGAAGGCACACAGGCATAACTGCATCTGCGCTGAGCAGTAGCCAGAGAGAGTGAGCCTTTTAAGCAGGTCTTTGATTTGAAGGAGCCCAACTGAAAGGCGCCCTGTGTCTGGATGCAGCCATTGCCTGTTCCCTGCTGCAAGACATTGGCATACACACACGTGGCCCTGTTACACAATCTGATGCGTGGCATCTCATAGGATAGGACCCAGAAATGCTTGAGCTATCTGCCTTTTCTCCAACGGGCTCTATGCACACAGATCCTAGCAAACCTCCATGGAGTTCCCCCTAGAGAAGTTTACGGCAGCACTGCACACGACAATTGCCTGTGATTTTCTCTTGGTTCTCCCCTCCAGTTGCAGAAGGATTTGTGCAAAGCTAGTTCGTTCCTTCCAGCATGGGTCACGTTGTCTGTGTAGGTGCACCACTGTGATTACCAATGGAGTAACTCCAATGACTCCCATTTACTCAGGTTACTGCAAGCTGGCCCTGAGATGAAGCGTGGCTCTTGTTGCCTCCTCCTCTGACGTCATCTTTAAGGATATAAATTATAACTGTGTCCACTGGGACTACTGAACTAGAGGGTAATCAGATTTAGCACAGTAACATGGATGATTTAAAGTAATGGGTTCTTATGCCTGTTATAAGTCTAGTTCCAAAGGTCTGACCCAGGTTTTGTTCACCTCTGGTGTAAATCTAGACTAATTCTTGTGCTCAGCAGAATTAAGGCTGTATAAAGCTGAATGAGAAAAGAATCAGCATGTAAGTATCGAAGGTGGTAGACAGATGTCCCCTTCAGGATTTTGCTATTTCAGTGGTAGGGGATATCACCTCCAGCTTTTCATCGTTCACTTGCAACAATCTGGCAAACACGAGCATGGAAAAGAAGTCTGCACTACCTGGAAGAGATATTCTACTTCAACCCTATGTGAAGAAAGGAGGTCTGTTCATGGCTTGAAAATAGGACTTGGAGGCAGAACTAGTTCTCTTTAGCACATTTTCTTTGTATGGCTTTTGAGGAAATAATTTTATCTCATGCTTCATTTTCCCCTTCTGCTAATTTAGATTATTGATACCATTTTGGCATTTAGCGATACTTGCAAGTGTTCCTTAACTAATGGAGAAAATGAGGAATCATAGAATCATTTAGGTTGGAAAGGACCTTTAAGATCATAGAGTCCAACTATTAACCTAACTGCCAAGTCCACCACTAAACCATGTCCCTAAGAACCACATCTACATGTCTTTTAAATACCTCCAGGGAGGTGACTCCACCACTTCCCTGGGCAGCCTGTTCCAATGCTTGACAACCCTTTCAGTGAACAAATTTTTCCTAATATCCAATCCAACACCCCCCTGGAGCAACTTGAGGCCATCTCCTCTTGTCCTGTCACTTGCTACTTGGGAGAAGAGACCAACACCCACTTCGCTACAACCTCCTTTCAGGAAATACCTATTTAGACCAGCATAATAACCATCAGCATATACAGAGTTACTTTTTTTTTTTTTTGTGCATTTTGCTGTGAATTGTATCAGAGTGAGGATATATTACACTCTGTAGATGTTTAATTCTCTTTGACATAGGCTCTTTAATTTAATTCTGTAGCACAGTAAAAATAATGGCTTATTCTGCAATTGGTTTACGCAGAGACACTTCTGATAGTGGTCAGTGTCATACAAAAATCCTGATGCGATAAAACTGCAACACAAGGCAGCTACTCAGTAAAATTCAAGCCGAATATAGTTTCTGCCTTTCTGAAATATTTTGAGGGGAAGGAAAGAAGTGGAGGGCTGTCATACTAAGAGCCTCTACTTTCCTCGTTTCTATAAAATCTGTGTGTCACTGCGGTTGTTTTTCACCTGGACAGCTGCATCTGAAGGCCTGTAAGGCTTGAAAGATTAAAATGCATTGCAAGTGTAAGAGCAGAAAGAAACCTAAAGAGAGTGACCTGGATTCCATCTTTCAGTTGTTAGAAAATCCTGGATTTTGGTAATGACATTACATAATGTAAGTTAGGAGTACCATTTTCCTAAACTGAAATATTTACACAACAGCTAGCACAATGTTGTTATATCACCACTCATGTTACTCATAAGATCAGAGCTTGTTCCTTTTACCAAATAGGATTCAACTCCTATGACAGAAGCACCATTTAGAGGTGCTTCCATTTTGCACTAAAACCCAAGACAGTCAATGCAACTGCTCTCACAACTCCAACAACAGAAGCCATGCCTGGGTTTACCTCTGCTGACATGGTTACCATGAACACTTGATACCTTAATTACAGCAGGTTGCCACATACATAGAAAGTTTAAAGTTAGTCTGTCCCGCAGGCAGAATTCTACAATGTCTCTACAGCAAACTGCTCTCTTAATGGAATTTTTACAGAAATCCCTACTGTACTTCCCTTAATCCAAAAATCCTTGGCAGCCTCCTGAAATGTCTAGTCCTACAGAATGTATAAATACATGACTTAGATGCTTCAGCCCAGCAGTGAAAGCTTCTTATCTCCCCTCCCAAAGGCCAAATCCTGCAAGGTTCTGAGCATGGCCTGAAACATGCTGGAATATCCAAACTGCTCTACTCAAGACAACACATTCGTTCTCCCTCTTTTTAATATTACTATTTACTTATTTGTATGATGATAGCGCAAGGAAAACTCAGTTACAGGCCAGAACTCCCTTTGTGTTAGTGCTAAACAAACGGCAAACAACAGGCTATTCCCTGTACGATATAAGTATATGACAACAGACAAATGGCAATGCAGACAAATAGCATTGGTCTGTGACCTCAATACTGCCAATTTTGTCTCAAAAGTGCTATCAGACAGTGTGAAGAGCAAAGCCATCCACCCAGATGCTAAGTGTGGTCTGCATAGAGCCAGTAAAAGCTGTCACCAATACGCAAGACCATGCAAATTCTACTCCAGGCACCACCACTGCAGCTAAGATGCTTCTCTACCTTTCACTTTGACCAACTTGGAACAGCATCATTGTTTTCCATTGGCTTTGTCATTCACCAATAAATGACAGCAGCAGTTGCTAGGAGGCTCGTCTCACCCCTGAAGTTCAGGATAACCGAGCAGAGCTTCTCGTCAAGCACATTTAACATTCTTTCCAGGCCAGCTCAGTTCATGGGAGGTAGCATCCTACAAACTACACACAGTATCCTTAACGCTCAGAACTTTCAGTTATTTCCAGTACTGAAGAGGCTACTTCCTCCTTGACCAGATGATGGAAAATTCTGCATTCCTGCACACTGCGCAGATGAATCGACGTACCTTCTGAATTTCTGAAAAGTCTAGTTTGCAAATGGCATAGCCTGTTTCACAAATGCCACTGGCACACAAGGTCCCAAAGATAGCTTCGAAAGAACAGTCCTCAGAGTAAGTCACTGTGCCAGTCTCTGTCAACTGGACCCTGCAGTGGGGTCCCAAAAAGTGAGACCCAAAAGGGCAAAAGCACATGCTGCTGCTTTTCCATATTAGATCTTTATTTTTCAAAAGCAATGCTCTGAACTTAAGAGATAACCAGCCAGTCTGGTACTCGCAGGAAAGAATTTATTCGTTGCTTATTCAGTGAAGCATGGAACAGAAATGTGACATCTTGCATGCTTCTTTATCAGAGAAAGTCTGAAATGGAAGAACACCTTCACTGGCTTTTTTGTCTTTAGATTTTTTACTCCTGCAATATGTTCCTTCTCTCAGAACTGCTTTATGCTTGGGAGTGAAGTATAACAATGTTGTATGTTTCTGTTGCTCTTTTCGAGTTCAGGTAGCACCCCCAGATAGTGCCATCTGCAACTACACATAAAAAGGTGTAACTTTTTAAGGTAGGAAAGCCACAGCCTGCCTGCTTTGGGGCTACCCTGTTCATGTTGTACATGAGCCAGCAATGTGTGCTCGCAGCCCAGAAGGTCAACTGTATCCTGGGCTGCATCCAAAGTGGTGTGGCCAGCAGGGTGATTCTGCCCCTTTCTTCCACTCTGCTGAGACACCATCTGGAGTGCTGCATCCAGCTCTGGAGCCCTCAGCACAAGAAAGACATGGGCCTGTTGGAACAGGTCCAGAGGAGGGCCACAAAGTGACCAGAGGGATGGAACACCCCTCCTATGAAGAAAGGCTGAGAGAGTTCGGGTTGTTCAACCTGGAGAAGAAACGGCTCTGGGGAGACCTTCGTGCAGCCCTTCAGAACTGAAAGGGGGCTTATAAGAAAGATGGGGACAGACTTTTTAGCAGGGCCTGTTGCGATAAGACAAGGGGTAATGGTTTTAAACTACAAGAGGGCAGATTTAGACTAGATAGAAGGAAGACTTTTTTCACAACAAGGGTGGTGAAATCCTGGCCCCAGTTGCCCAGAGAGGTGGTAGACGTCCCATCCTTGGGCAACATTCCAGGTCAGGTTAGACGAGGCTCTGAACATCCTGATCTAATTGAAGATGTCCCTGCTCATTGCAGGGGGGTTGGACTAGTTGACCGTTAAAGGTCCCTTCCAACCCAAACTATTCTGTGATGCAACGTTGTAGCTGGTATGTGGATAGAAGACCCACATGCCTGAAGCTGGTAACTAGACAGCTTTCCCCAGCCTCAAATTGACAACAAACCTTTAAAAAAAAACCCCTGGTGAGGCAAGGCTAATCTTAGTTTCTACCTTCTTTGACCTACTTACAACATGGTCAGAAGAGTCTTTACACCATTGAGCATATCACCTGACACAATCTCACCAAGGTAGAGAACCTGAGAGGGGCTTAAACCAATCCCCACATCAGACCTTCATTAAGCATTGAAATAACCCATGTGCAGATCTGGACTTGCAACTGACTACTGGGCCCAAAGAAAAATTATTTCTGAACTTCAATTTCCCTCCCCAAGCAGCCTCAGAAAGAATTGGCTTCAGTCAGGTATTACTACAGCAAGCAACTGCTACGCATTTATCAAGGCATACACAATTACAGTCAGATATTCTGGCTTCGAGGGTTTTCTAGCGAGCCCTTCAACACTTTTTTGGTAAGGGTCAAATCACTGCAGACAAGACAATGCCAACTAAGTACTTACAGTACTGTGTTGCTTTGCATTTTACAACATATTTTACAATATATGAGAGATTAATTATGAAAACAGTGAGGTCCTTAGCTTTGTTGGACTCAAAAACCCTGCAAACCTAGAGTAAGTCAGTGGAATCCCAGGCAGAACTGTCCTACTCATCGTTATATGCATCAGCACCTTAAGGACAGTAAAGTTCCAGGAGAGGCAGAAGCCAGACTGCCAATTTTGTTGGCAGTAATACGTCACATCACTGGAGTATTGTCATTCCCCAGGAAATAACAGCATCATTTATTCACTCCTCACTAACAAGCCATGACTCTGCCTGACATCAACATGCTGCACACCATGTGCTAGACAGGTGGGTGGCTACCACTGCTTTGGTGACTGAAGCTTGCTTTCATCCACACATTTGCTACAGATGGATGGGTAAGCCAAAGTAAAAATAGCATTAGGAGAAACATGCCACATCACCATGCAGCATTAGCAAAAGGACACAGACAACCGATACCGTCCCTAGAAACTGTGAGGCTGAGGTACCTCAACAGCAGAAGCTGGCTGTCCCAAAATACTCTTCTTTGCTGGGACAAGCTATGTATTGACACCACGAGTCCCTCTGCTCCTGTGCCAACTCTGCTCATTTGTGTGATAACACAAGTCCCCACATACCAGTGCACACATAATTCATCAACAGCTTTTTCTCCAGTGTCTTTCATGAATGACGATCTTAATGGAGGAAGATCAGAGTCCTTGTCCCTACGAACTCCCCATCTAACAAAAATTTCCTAATCTTGTCTGCCTTCTCTCCTTCTCATTGCTAACGAACAGAACTGTTCCTAATTTACTCCACTGTAGCATGTAAGCAAGCAGAGTCAAGCCTGCTGTTCAAGTTAGAAAGAAAGAGCCTGGTTCTCCCACAATACAGAATCTCCTCACTTCAACCAGAGCAGAGAGGGGGAGGATCAAGCCTTACGGATACAAGAATGCTGCTGCTCATCCCATCTTCTATTGGGCAGGTTTGTTTCCAGAGTTGCTGGGACTGTAGATGGTGCAGGGCCATATTCAGGGCTAACAAGAAAATTCGTTCCATGAATAAAGAATGACCTGAGGCAAGCAAACCAGCAGTAGAATAAAAAGCCTGGGATCACTCCACAGCCTCTAAGGACGAAACCAGGTCTTTGTTATGCCAGAGGTGAACCCATCAGAATTCATCAGTCCCAGGAAAGAAGCATTGAGATAAGAATGCAATGAATCCGCAACAATGGAAAGTGCTGCTGGTAGGGGTGACCTCTCCTGACACTGTGTCTACTCCTCCTCGGCTAGCCACAGGGAATGAAGGAGGGACTTCTTCATTTTCAAATTCAACACTGTCCTGATAGCCCCTATTGTTACCACCTCCATACCCGAGTGCCTTGGTTGCTCTGAAAAAGGTATATGCTCATCAACAGGTAATGAGTAAACTCACCAAAACTGATGAACACTGGAAGTGCATAAGCTTAAGCAGCTGGATTGATCTTTGCAGGGCAGGAGTTTATGTTATATTTTAAGTTCTTTAAGAGCAAGGTGACTAGGCAATTGGGTAAAACCTTGCAAAAAAATGTATGAGTACTGAAAACAACAGTGGAACCATTCATTTTCCCTCCTTATTTGCCAGAGGATACTAAATAGGAATTACTACCCCAATATTGGGTTATTTTTTGGTATCCATCCAAACCTTCCTGGGTATGATGTCATTTCACACAAATAGGAGACAGGCTCAAGAAGGAAAGCCAAACATGAAAAACTGTGTGGCTGTTGTTCATAAACATAATGGCTGGAGCTAGAGTAGCTTCTCTGAAAATATGACTGGATTTATCAAGCCAAACATTTGGCCTGCAGCCTAGATAACAAGCAGGGATAGGGCAAAGCTGTGCACTGTAAGTAACCCATGGGATCAACATTTCCCTTTCCCAACATATTCTATTTTTACCTTTCCATTTTGGCTTCCTTCCCAATTGTAAAAGCAAAATTGAGACAGTAATGAAAACAATGAGACACAATATATTGATTCAAAGATTCCTGGCCCATATGCATCTTCCATGTCCTTTTTGGTCATCAAAATGCCTTTGAAATAAAGGGGAGCTTAAAGCAATGCTCTCAGGCATGAGGAAAGAGACCATGTGACGTATGTGAAATGGAAAGGTGGGTCTGCAAGACAGGGACACTTGGAAAGCCGTACTGTAAGAGTGCAAAACCTCTTTCCTTGGCAAAAAAGATGCATTACATACTGATAATTTCCTCATTGGTTACTTCCATCACGCATAAGGCAACATAGTTCCACTCATTTCTCCAGTTCCAGTGTAAAACTGGCCAGTTTTTTTTTCCTTCACTTTCAGGCCTCGAACTGGCAAAGTGCATGTTAAGGTTAGAGGCTTTGATAAACTCTGGAGCAACTGGAAAGTTCTCCTAGATTATAGTACCATTTATTGATAGTGCTTTATCTCCACTGGTGACCCTATTACTGACCATGAAGTCAAACTCCTCTGCTTACAGGTTTGTTAAGGGCAGTATTCTAAAGGACACATTCCCTTGGCCTTTAGGGACCAGCATAAAACTCATATACACTTTCCCCCTGTTTTTGAGAGACTAAGACTCTGGGTGGCTGCTAACACAGGTGAGAAAAGGATAGATGGATCTTATTCCTCTGCAGAACAGACACAATACAGCAGCCTTTCTCCTCCATCTCCTTTGAAGTACATGACAACATAGAGGAGACAAGGAAAAAGAGAGAAATTTGACATGAATGCACCTAGGAGTAATCAAGAAACGATCTTCCTCTGCAATTTGACCAGAAAAGCACACCCTTCTCAAAGGGAGAAACTCCCATCTAAAAGGAAGTTATTCAGAGTGCGGGAGGTCACAAATGTGCAGCGTACAGCATATTCTACATCTATTCCTCAAACAATGGTGGCTGAGATGGAGAGCCAAGTCCCCTGTTACCATGCTAACTCCCACTGTTTGTGTCGCACCAGCTCCGGGTTCATCAGAACGCCAATTCAATCATTCAATCCAGCAGAAAACCAGTCCAAATAAAAAACAGATGGATTTGTTCTCTTCTGGGCTAGTAAGCTGAGTCAGGCCAGAATAGAGTCTGAAGAGCCCAGGAGACAATGGAAGGTGAAGGAAAGGACTGGAGAGCACTCAGAGCAGCAACTGGGAAAAGAAGACAACCACTTCCACTGGGCAGCAGTGAGCAGCTAGTCTGGTTCTTAGCATGCAGTTAAGACTACGCTTGAATAGAGTCAGTTGCTCAGTCTCACGCTGCACAAAGATGCTGATTAATTAGCGCACAGCAAATTTGTATCATACCTCATAGCCCAGTAACTTCCAACAGCAAACACAGCTCTCACCATGCTGGCAAAGCTTCAACAGGGCAGCAGGGATTGATGCCAGCAGGGAAGCTATTCCTGCATTGAAAAAAATAATCAAAGATGAGATGCTTTCCTTCCAGAAAGGCAGTGGGATGCAACTGCTGTATTCTCTGACAGTTACCTACTGGGGTGCAAAATGTCTTCTCTGTGGGAATGCTGCTTTCAGCAAGGTGTCCAAGAACAATGCTGTCACCAGTACCGGCCACACTCATGTTTTCCACATCTCTTTCTATCTTTTGTTCTCACATAGTTACTTGCACCCTGTATCTGGTTGGAGCAGGAGCCACTTATCTCCTGTGGCACGTTGCTTCCCAGGGTAAGTCTGCCTCTCCCTTCCCCCTTCTCTCTTCAACAGCTTGAAAACCATACCTTAAATTCTGTAAAGTCAGTCCCAAAAGAGCACTTAGAATAAAGCAGGATCCTCAGGTTCTCAGTACTGAAAGCAACAAAGGAATAAAGAAGTGAGAGTGGAAGCTGAAATGAAGCACTGAAGGGCAGGCTGTAGGATGAGGAATGGGTGTGCGTGATGTGTGGTTTCGTATAAGCACCTGGAGTTTCAGTACACATGGGTCTATCCCATCTACATTCCACTTACTCTTAAATTGGGCTGTGAGAATAAATTTTAGTGTTGCCCACAGATGCTTAACCACTTCTCATATTGTGCCTTCTCCGCTTGGCAAGGAAGCACTATCTCTAGCTAAAAGCTGATGGTAAAGCTGTCTTTAGTTTCTCTGCACAGACTAACAGGCCAGTTGGTGTTGCCTCCCTCTGGTGAGGAAACTCCTCAGAGTATTTTTGATGCTCTTCTGCCAAACTGGGGTGACAGGAAGTGGATGTGACTTCAATTTGCTGTAAGGCTTCTTTAAAAAGCTGGGATCACATAAAGAAAGAAGTAGGTTCCTATTCTACAGTAGCTTAGACACGTTATTGGGTTCTGTGAACTGATCTTCCTGGACAGCATGGTTGATGACTTTTACATTTGGAACGACAATTAAACATTGCAGCAAACAAGCTGATATATCAGAGAACTTTCCACATTCCATCCTTTGGAAGTTATTCCTCTGCAAGGAAGCCTAGGATCATGCCTATCATCTACCACTGGCCAGCATCCGAAAATAGATGCCTGTTTACTGCCATCAGCCAGAGGAGGCATCCCTCCAAAGCTGGTGGGGCTGTACGTGTATGAAACCGGTGTAAGAAGAGTAGGGGAGCACAGTCCACTGATCATGGAGTTGTTCTGCGCAGCTGAGGAAGGGGATAGGCTCCCTTTCTTCTCACAATGATCTGGCAGCTTGGTAAATTTCAGCTGATCTTTCCATTCTTTGTTAAATGTCACCATCCTTCCTCCCACCAAGAGATACTGAGAGAGAAAATGAAATACCATTTTCCTTGCTTGTTTCAATAGCTTGGTTTTTCTCTCCCCTTCTTTCACCTATAGCTTTTCTCAATCCTCTCCATGTCTTTTTCTCTATTACCTTATAAAAGGTAATCGCCTCTTGCCTCACTAGTCATTGCTTTTCCCACTAGTCTTGTCATTCGGAACAACAGGAGGACTGCCTTTCATGCAACTTCTTCCAGTAGTGTTTTAACATCACATTCCCAGGCAGAGGATCTGGGGCAGTGAGAAGGAATAAACAGAACAATATAGCAAATTTGGTCAGCATTCACTACATCTTACAGACTCTGACAGGAGTGTGTGCGTGTCTTTGTGTGACCAGTACCGTTTGCCCATACAACATTCACAGGTCTGCCCATATACTTTTGTGAGCTGAAGCATGAGCTGGGGAATCCTCACCTGAAAATAAGTTCTTTCTAGTCTCATCTTGTCATACTCATTTCAGACCTTGAAAAACACAACCTACTAAATGGACTAATCTAAAAGCAAAGTAATCCACCGGAATTCATGCAACAAGGATTTAAAGAGGTGCCTTACGTGTAGAAAGACTTTGGATAGTTGAAATAACAGAAGATGATTCTAAAATGGGACGAGTTGAGTGCACATGAACAATCACTGCTCAGATGAGGTTTCACAGCCTGATGGCACATGAAATTACAAGATTTTAGCAACTACAGGAGCATAAACATTCTAAATATTAAAAATCAGTTATGTTCTTAGTGACTTGTCTTGGTCATTAGTTCTAATCTGCTGAGCTTAATTGAAAACAGCTGAAGTCAACAATCACTTTGTGTGGGCTAATAGCCAACATTCCTCAATCATTTAACATAACTGACAGGCAACTTTTCTGTGTCATCCTTGCTTGGCACCGGGAATTACCACAACACTGAAATGACAACGGTAGAAAGTAACAGAGCACATGCACAAGGCATATGCCTGCAAATATATGTGCAATCACATATATCCACAGGCAGCAAAAGGAGCAGCCATTCCCCAATTTGTGCAAGTTCTTTCAGCTTCTTCAGGCCCATTTACTCACCACAAGAAGAACTAATGGTCTCTGTTACAGTTCAGGGTGCCAAGCCCTATAAAGGGTAACATTTAAGAGGCAGCAGTCGCTGCCATGGCTGCAAATTTTGTTTTCTCAATACTGATCTCAGATAACATGGAGGACCGGTCAGCCTCTTCTCAGCAAATTGCTATCCGATCGTGTGTCTGACAGCATTCCATGGGCAGTTACAATTCTTTCCAGATCAGAGTTCTAGCTTTTCATGGCAGAAGGCAACCTGATACTCTGGCCTAGCTCCAGCTTACACAGGACTGCCAGCTGAGGGGAAGGCCTCAGCGATGGGACATTTTTTGTCAGCACCTGTCTCAAAGCACTCTGTTACAGAAGTAGTGGAAAAAATCTACAGTCACTTCACCAAAACCAGTTCCTTAATCACATCTCCTCCTTAGCACCTGCTTTATCTTACAATGTGGCTTATTATTAGCCATTATTTTCCATAGCACTCAGCTTACCCAGTCTGGGGGCCAGAGGTGTCACCACTGGAAATCCTGAGAGCAGGACCAAGGTGGGCAAAAGGGCAAAGTAACCATGAGTCTTACAGGGCTCTGGTGTGCTGTGAGAGTGACCCAGATAGAGGGTATCACAAGAAAATCCCTGGGAGGGAGGATAAAAACTTGCTACTGTAGTAATTGACCTTTGGATTTTGCATTTGAAAGGAGGGGGGTCATCCAACACTATGGGAAGGTGCCAGCTCCATGGTTAGCACCCCAGCATCCTGTCAGGCTGGGATACCGCTGCATGCTTCCATGGCTGGGGAGCTCCCTCTGTGGAGTTGCTAGAAGACATGCAAAACTCCAGCTAAAATGGCCAGTGCTTTGTTCCCAAATCAGCTAATTGCAGTCTGCTTTTGTCTTCATTCTAAGAAATACCTTTGCCAAGCATCTGGAGAGTTTCAGGAATGTCAAGAGACCAGTAGCATGCTGTTCTTGCTCATGCCTCGGAGTAATCTACTGCTAGGCACCCCACTATCTCACTCTGCATTCTCCAAACATTTCACAAACTACTCCAGCTTCCATTAAAGAATTCTTCAGGGCTCTTTGACCATTTATCAGGCGCGGGTTTGATACTGGCTCTCCTGTCTGATAATGCTGGTTGATGAGCTCCTCAAGCATCCTCCACAAAGCCTCCAGCGCACTCCTGTGTACCACATAAAATTCCCACTGTTTCAATAATGGCCTGACCAGTATGTCGGCTTGTCTCTTTTCCTGACTGGGGTTCCCTTTTTCCCGGAATGCTCTGCTTTTCTGGCTTGTTATCCTTCCCAGCTTGCTACAATCTGTCCCTCTCTTTCTTGTTCTACAGTGAACTGATTTCATTATGTCTCATTTTGCAGGGAGATCACAAGTGTTAAAACATGCTAACAGACTATGGCAAACCTGTACAGATTTGATACAGTCCCAAAGAGAAAGCAATCAGCTCTCTTCCTTCTACAGGAGAATTTTAGCCCTTGGCTGCTGTGGCATTTCGGCCTGTGTGACATAGGTGACACAGTTAACGTTCATTAAATCACTGACTGTACCAGCAACTGGCAATAGAGTCAGACATTTACCAAGGGCAGCCATGTAATGTTTGCAATATAATTTCTGAAAGGTTGGGAAATACTTCTACTGAAGACAGATCCCAGACCTTGCATATTTGCATGAAACATAATGGAAGGAATGATCTGAAACTCCTAATCAAGGTAGATATGCATATACTATGCTGGTAATTTAAAAGATAACAGGGCAAATTCCAGTCTCAGCTATAATACTAGGGTAAATGTGGAGTTATTCTATCAATTCCTGCAGAGTTACTTGAGATTTACAGTTGTGTCTTTAAAATCAGCATGCAGGCCTTGGTCTTGATTTTGAAGATTGCACATACCAAGTACTGGATTTATTAGGACATTTTCCCAGGCAACTTCTGCCAAAAGCAGTGGTAGTTAGGCATCTTTTGGTTTGGTTGGGTTTTTTGTTTGTTTGTTTTATTATTTTTTAAATATCCAATGGTAAGTTAAACCACAGCCCCAGCACTCTGTCATAAGAAGGAACAGGGAAACTGAGTGGGTGAGAAGAATATTGGGATAGACATGCTATAAGTACATAAGAAGGAATGTTAACAGGAAAACTAAAAATAAATGGGGGCTACAGATGAATCCTGATGTAACTAACTGCTTTGACCTCAATGGAGTGACATTTTGTTTCCACCAAGCCATCGCCTCCAACTCTGGCTTCATATGTGATCCTTCATAAATAGCTAAACATACTCTAATTCACTAGCTCTGTTCTCCCTTTATTGCTGTTCAGGGACTTCTGGGCTAAAAAGGAAGCTATCTATCTCAGCTGCTTATAAATTTGAAGTCACGGAACTAGTGATGACCATGCAGGGAGGCTACGTTTCAGCTATAGCAAGCCACTGTACTAACAAGGACAGCAGAGCATCATGTGGACATATAAACTTTGGCACTGAAAACATATAAAACCTTACGGCAGATATTAAGGGCCACTTCAGTATATTCCCAGAAACCAGCAGTTCAAACAATAGAAGAGGGGTGCAGTGGTGAGATACAATCTCAAGGTGATTTCCTTCTCTTATATGCTTAGGCTGTATTACCAGTGAAGTAAAACAATGCTAAAGACTTCTGATGATACACCTATCTATTTAATGCAAACCCACTACAAGAACAAGCCGGAGTTTCCTGTTACTTAAAGCAGTACAAATGCAGATATCACACAAGCGTTCCTTGTTTCACCTCTCAAGTGCAACAATTATGTCCAGACCCTTCAGAAAGTTCTCTTCTCCAACACTGAACACCACTGATCCTCTTAACTGCATTGTTTAAATACAGACAAAAAAAAAAAGACTGACTCCCACCGCTGACAATGGTATTTGGATGAATTGTAAGACCTTGACTTTAGTGCAGGTCAAGCATACATAAGGAAGTGGGAGTTAATCTCTAGCCAGAACCAACTGGCAGTCCTAGACTGTCTGAAGTTACTAAAACTAAAAATATTTACATGCAGTGCAGAGTCACTCCCCCAGACATCTGCAGTACAACAGGATATAGCACGCTGATGATCTAAGGACATGTGTAACTCAGAGAGCTTCCACATCAGTGCTTTGATCACAGTACCATAAATACTGGACACTTCACAGATTATGATCTGGAACATAGAGAGGTAATCGGTGTCCAGATGGCCTTTATCCAGCTACTGGGAATGTGGGCTGGTTACCTGACAGACCAAACTAAGCAGGAAGTTATTGGCAATGATGAGGTTGCACTAAGAAGCCC
>NW_010558958.1:0-1499 GCF_000687285.1 Phaethon lepturus
GGCATCGGCTCCTGCTCCCCGTGTTTGTTTGTGGATGTGTGCGCAGGCAATATTGTGACTGTCAGAGACGTGATATTAAAACATTTACCCAAAATACCTCTGCCTGCCTTTCTCCTCCCCTCGCTCAACCCCCTCCTCCTCCTTTTTCTTTTTTTTTTTTTTTTTATTGTGTGTGTACGTCTAAATTCCCAATGTAGTGATGGAGGTCTTCACCCAGGAAAGGGTTAAGCATTTTGAAAGGTCTTGTTTGAGGTAGAGTGAATTTTAACCACCACACACATAACGAATGCGAAACAGCCTGAATTGCTGGTGAGGAGCCAAGAGCACAAGAGAGGAGCTGCTGAATTTTAATGATTCATTATTGCATGGAAGGCCTTTGTCTTCCTTTATCCGGTGCACAATAAAAGAATTAATTGGACAGAAAATGGCAGGGCAAAGAACTGACAAGTCATTAAGGGGCTCTGAATGGCTGATTAGGTGCACGTTGGGGGTGGAATTTCAACTGCACTGTTTCAGCAAGGGCTCCGGAATAATAATGGCATGGCACAGTTTATATTTTGTATGCAGTACCAGAAAGGCCTTTATGTCGGCATTGTGGTGCTATTTATTATGCTGTCTATTTAGCCATTGTTGGCATTGTGTTTGCAATAAGAATGCACAAACAAAGTTGGGATTTTTATTTTTTTTTTAACTTCACGAAGGCAAAATAATTGGGAAGCAGAATCTCGTTCCACGGACAGTTTTATTAATTTTCACGTGTGTGTGTGTCCAGAAATGGCAGTAAATGTTTAGACTTGCGAGAAGTAGCTTCATTTAGAAAAAGAACTAATAAACTTCTCCCACTTCCCTCCGTTCCCAAAGAGCCGCTGTTCGGGGAAGCCTCGTGCAGCTGGTGGAGCCCCCGCGAGCGACGGGGCACTGACCACTTCCACACCCTGACGCCGGGAGGATGCAGCTTAAGGAAAAGCAGCCAACTGGAATTATTGGTAGCTAGGAAGTTCATTGAACATCTCGCACACGGATCCTTTGAGGCGGCTTCTGCCAAAGTTTCGTTGTTGTTGTTGATGTTAAGCAGTTGCCTGTGAGTTATAATAAAAACCACACACACAGAAGGGGAAGAAAGAATAAAAGAAAATTCTCGGCACATTGGGTAGGTGTGATTTTGATGAGGAATGCACTTTTTCCTTTCTGAAGAGGATAACAAATAGGAATAGCAGGTCTGTACGTAGCTGGCTGAAAGTTTCAGGGGGAAAAAAGAAAACTTTAATGAAGATACAGGTTTTTTTTTTTCCCTGCAAGTCATTCATTACAGCCCGATGAAAACAGAAAGCTGTCACCTTCACGTAAACCAGAGGTTTTTACACAATGAAGTTTATATTTTAAATTTTGCTCAAAAGCTCACAGAGGATAACTTCGCCTCTGACAAACCTCCTTCCTGCCCTCGGGATGCCGCCCGACCTCGCTGCTTTTTGGTAACCAAATGCACAGACGTCCCCCCC
>NW_010558959.1:0-1055 GCF_000687285.1 Phaethon lepturus
CTGACTCAGGCGTCCTCTCGCGCCCCAGGGTGCGGCGAGAAAACGGCCTCTCCGGGCTTAAAAGTTAAGCCCCGCGCTTCAAAGCATCGGCACGCAACGCGTACGGGGACGTCTCCAGCCGCTCGAGCGCAGCCCGTGCCCCGGAGGGTTCGTTGCCCACCCCGGCAATGGACATCAGCCACGAATGCCAGAGCTGCTCCAGCCCCGGGAGCAGCAACAAGGCAGATGCTTTGGTGCTAGGCTGGGCTTAGCGAGCTAAACCGGCTCCCGCAGCTCAGCCAGACCCTGAGGACAGCGCGGGGGCTGCACAACCGGCCTGGGGAGGGACGAGAGGGGCGAAGACGGCTCCTTCCAAGGACGGCAAGGCAGCTAGGGCAGCCAGCCCTGCCCTCGGAGCGTGCTCTGAGCCGCAACGCTGACGCCCGTGGGGTAGGACTTCGCCTTTGATCTAACCTCGCCACACCACAGCACCGGTACCAGCAAGCAAGCAATAAATCCAGCCCGTAAATATCAGTACGGGCCGAAAACCTCGGCGTGGCTCCGCTGCCTGCCTCCTGACCTGACGAGCAGCTCTCCCTCCGCAGGGATCCTGCCCGGAGGACGGCTGTGCCGCTCCAAGGAGCCATGTGATGCTTTGGAAGCTCCTCCGCATTTTTCTGCTGCTCCGAGCCATCGTCGGGAGGCCAGCAGCTGAATGTGGATATGTGCTTCTTGCTCAAGGGCTCCGCTGAGTCCCGGACGGCCACGTGCCAGCTGGGGCAGAGAGCTCCTAATTAGCCAGAAGGCTGGAAGGCCTCGGCTCCGCTCATCAAGGTGAGAGGGGACAAGGTCGGCGGCTGATGCTCCTGCCTCCGACAAGCCTTTGGGAGCCACCTCGGAGTGCAAACGCGCCCGGCTCGAAAGGAGAAGGCAGCGCCTGGAATCCAGCGTTTCAAAGGCGGAATAACTTTGCTGGCTTCCAGCCTAAAAAAAGGCGCAAGTGACAGTGAGAGCGACCGACCCCCAGAGGAAAACCCCCGTCCGCTGCGATGCAGAAAACTGATGCCAAGCCAAAA
>NW_010558960.1:0-282 GCF_000687285.1 Phaethon lepturus
GGGGGAGACAAAAGACGGCGGTTAATTTATATGTTTGGGTTTGCTCTAAAGCAGATGCAATCGTAAATAAAGCTACCAAGGAAGCGCCGTATCTGCACCCGTCCTCCCGTTCCCCTGCAGGGGACAGGTTAACAAATGAATTTCCTCTCATTGAGTCTATTTTAGAAAATCAATTGTCCAGAACCATTCCAGAAAAATTAAAGCAACAAAAAAATGCATTTCCTTCATCAGAAGCAGCGCAGATAAAGTCCACCCCTACGCCAAGACCCCCCCGGGGCAGCG
>NW_010558960.1:333-1031 GCF_000687285.1 Phaethon lepturus
CCGGGCGAAGCCCACGGGCCCGCGGAGACACTGGAGTAACCTCAGTTATTTATTTAAGGCAGCGTCATGCCCTCGGTCCCGGTGACATCGGCTTCACCCACGGGTATGATCCCGTCCCAGCAGAGGGTCTCTGGGGGCCGGGGCGATGAACCCCACGCCTGATGGCTCCCCGCAGCACGGAAGGACTGAGCTTGCTGTAGGGTGAATGGTACAGCCACCTTGGAGAGACGGCTTTTCATTTTCATCTGTGGCTTAAGGAAAACATCCCCTGCGGCCGAGTTCTAACCTTTCATTAAAAGAAACGCTGCTCCTCTCCCGCCAACAGACCCTGCTTTTATCAGGCCACACTACGGTGAAATCTCTTATAGCCTTTCCTTCCAAATTAAAAATCCACGCCGCAATTTCCTCCACGTCCCTGTCAGTGCCAAAAGGTACCCCGAAACACCAAACCCGCACCCCTTCCCCTCCCGCCGCATGCCCAGAGATGTCCCCCCTCCTCGCACGGCTCTGGGGCTCCTACGCGCCGCGCTGCCTTCGCCGGAACTGCCCGTGCCGGCGGCTCCTTGCGCTCACAGCTCCTTGGGGTTATTCCTGCAGGACACCCACAACGCTGCTTAAAAGCTGCTTCCTCGTCAGGAAGGGCTGCGGGAGCTGAGGGCACCCATGGCTGACGCCCAGGAGACCTGGTCTGGCCACCA
>NW_010558960.1:1090-1298 GCF_000687285.1 Phaethon lepturus
CGGCAAGACCAAAACAAGCCGAAGGGAGTTTCCCACCGCCACCGCGGAGCCCGACCGTGCACAGGGTCCTCGCGTGCCCCAATGGCAACCGGGAATAACTCCGTGGCAACGATACAAGGCCATTTTTGGCCACGGCGAGTCACGGTGGGGCAAATACGGCGGGCAGCAAAGAGCTGAATCAATTCACCAGTGCTCGCTGATCTCCCAG
>NW_010558961.1:0-2800 GCF_000687285.1 Phaethon lepturus
TTTGTTATTCCCTGCCTTTTCTCAACACACTGGAGCAGGAGGTGGAGTAAGCGCCGACCATCCCTCAGCACTGATGTGCGCTCCCGTGGGTGACACCCTAGGCCAGGCTCCTCCATCAGCACTCAGGCCTGCTCAGGGCAGCTGCTTCCATTGCTTCCTGCTCTCAGGAGAGAGGAAGAGGCATCGTCCCTTCTTTAAAAGCAGGTGCAGAGAGGTTAGAGTGCAGCCTTTTTCATCCATCCTTGTCATGAGCGAGCGTGATGTGCGTGTGTTTATCTGGCCTGAAACTCTCACATCTATCGGGGCCTGAAACTGTCACAAGAGCAGGGAGAAGTGGAGGGGTTTAAGAAGCCAGGAAAAAAAAAAAGATCCAAAATTTATATCCTTTCTTCTTCCTCTCTTTGCTAATGAGACCGGACAGCCCCTTGTATTTCCCTTTTCTGTGCTTGTTAAATATGTTCTACTGAGAGATGCTAGAGCAATAACCTTTTATATTGACTGTTACTGGTATAACAAGTCCCTTGGGTCAGGTGTGTGTGACACACTTGGAGTTTTATTATCAAAGTAAATACTGTATCCTGTCTTTGATAAGAACTGTAGATTTCTACACTGATTTTGAATTCATATCTAATTTACTTTTAATCCTCTTATACAGAAATTGGTTTTGAAGTGATTTTAAGAAAGCAACTTTTATATCAAGCTGTGCTGTTTTGGGCAGTATGCCAGTTGTGCTGGTTTACTGCATCTGTAACCTCAACGCTTTGTTAAGCCTAACTAACATTGAGTATTTTCTTTTTATTGTGGGTTGGGAAGGGCTAGAATCTATGGGGAAGGGAATGTGACTTGTATTTTTTTTTTTTTTTTTTCCTAGCACAGGCAGTTGAACTGTGAATGGCTTTTTTCTTTCTTTTTTTTTCCCCGCCCCTCCTCTGGGTCACCTAAAAGTGTGGTTTTGGTTTTTATTGTAACCTGTAAACTGCTGTATTTGAATCACCTGCCGTTCTCCCAAAGCCCAGCTTCCAGGATGTTACAGGGAGTCTTAATGTGATGCTGCAGGGGGGAAGAGGGGGAAGAGCTGAGACCTTTGCCTTTGATTTCTCCTCTTCAGCCACCTGAAATCAGAGCAGGGCTAACTGGGGAAGGGGTTCCTTTTCTCCTATGGAAGAAAGGTCTTGTGACTAAGGAGAAGAAATAGGAAGAGACAGATTCTGTTCCTGACTAGCTGTGCAACTTTGGGCCAGTCACTAAACCTTACTGTGCCTCAGTTTCCCCATCTGTAAAATGGGAGCAATTTAGCCTGGATTTGTGAGGTTATTGTGAGGCTTAGTTCATACTTGCTAAAGCACTTTTAGGTCTCTGGATGGAGGGTGCTATGGAAGGTGAAATACTACATTGAAATACCTGCTGGTGTTCTGTGGTAACAGCAGAAGCAGCCCAGGAAGCAGTGTTTGGAATTACTTCTCCAGAGTGCTACAGCGATATGGCCATTTGGGCTGTGCTTTTCAGCTTAGCAGGTGCATTAGGGGTCCAGGGGCAACTGTGTCAGAAACCAGCCTGACCTTAGGCAGGAATCTGCAGGTTACTGTCCTGTGTAACCTTGCCATGGTGCTTCGCTGCCCTGCTTGGGACACTGAAACTGTTTTTCACTGGTTTCCCATACGAATGAACCTCCGTTTGCGGTTGTGAGACCGAAGGGAGCTGTAGAAGCACTAGAGCTAAAGCTGCATCAGCTGGGCTAAGTGCAGCTCCTGGAGAGTTCATGAGGCAAGAACCCTTACGCATTGGTCTCTTCACCTTTGAAATCAATTTGACTTAAAATTGACATTTCTAAGTAGTGTGTGTTTTAATCTCGCTGAAAAGTCAACTTCTTTTGGCCTCGCCAAGAGGACAAAAAGCTGTAGTGGCAGAAGTGCTGCAGTGGGACAAGAAGATGCTTCTGGCACTACTGCTCATTGTGTGACACCTTCAAACTGTGTAACCATGTGCCTCAGTTTCCCTCTCCGGGGAATCTTAACCTACCTCACTGCTAGTTGAGGCTTGTGTAAGTGATGCTTCTGGCACGTGTGGAAAACCTTGGGTGTAGGGTACCGCGGAGGGGTGCTGGTGGTGCACAGCACTGAAGGGGAGGCTCGTCTGTCGGTAGTGCTTAACGGAGATTGTTAAACACTTACCTCCTGAGCAAGATGTTGAGTGTGTCCTGGATTTATCTGGTTTCTGACATGCTGGGATGCTACACGGATGCTACTCTGCCAAATAATGACTTTTGGTGGCTGCTGCCACTGTGATGTCCAAAATGCCTGTTATTTGATTTCAGATGCAGTTTTAGGGTAGCACAGCCACGGTGGTGCGTGAGCAGCCCCGGAGGGTGGCGTGTGGGGAGAGACGAGGTGTGAGGGCTGGGGATGGTACTGGACGAGGGACGGGTGCTGTGGCATGTCCCCAGGTGCAGAGGGGCGAAGGGGTGTGTGTCCCTGGAGGCTGCTTCTGGGAGGTTTTGTCTTTGAAGGCCTCAGCCCTGTGTGCAGTCCCCCCGGACTTTCACACACCACGTCGGGGCTGGGCTGGGGGATGCTCCGCTGGGTTGACAGTTATTTGATTTCCCCGCCCCCTTGTAAACTTCTAACTCCGCTTTCCTTTTTCCATTTAAAATACTTGCAGTTACGCTAATAAAATTTTTACGATTATTCTAAGTGTGTGCTGGCGCTTGTTTCTAGTCCCTACGCTTGTGAGAAACCAGAAACAAAGCGGGTTACCCTGCGGGCCGACTGCGGGGGTGGGGGTGCTCCGAGGGGCGGCAGCG
>NW_010558962.1:0-11934 GCF_000687285.1 Phaethon lepturus
AATGCCGGGTGTGAGCCGTGCGGCCCCGTCCGACTGGGGAGACACGGAAGCATAGATAAGTCAGCTTTAAACCGCTGTTATGCAAATAGACTTTATAACTTAAACGCGGCATTTTTTATGCTGAAGGACTCTTATTTTAATACACGCACAAGATCAAACATCATGTATCTGCCGTGCTAGTTTAATCGTTTCTCTTCACGACTAGGATATAAGCAGCTGGGAGATCCAGAAGAAAAACTGCACGTGGCTCATGGTGACACATGAAACGTGTACCAAAGACGATGTGGTAAGAGGACAACGCGATACAACTTCTATGTTTATCTAACGCAGTGTTCCTAATGTCATGGAAAACGTGTCGTGTAAAATATAAAGAAATTTTTAGGCTTTTTCTTCCTGTTACCAAGATGAATTGACACTCTCATCTCACAACAAACTTTTCTCTAGGTGTTCTATGTAATAAATTCTTAAGGCCTGGTTTGAAGAGATTGCTTTTAAGTTTAATACCAGATTCCTTAGATAGTTGTAAATGCAGCTAATATGAAACTTGAATAATTTCTTACTGTCTGGAGTAACATAATCTCCACATCACAGTAGCTCAACAAGAAGTCAGTAATTACTATGCTTCTGTAGCAGAAGACTGTCTTTCAAAAAACGATTTCTGAAAATCTAAGACACAGTGATTCTTTTTTCAAAGCCCTTTCCTTATCGAGAAATGACGCTTTTCTAAGCAAGTGCTCTTCCTTTCCTGAAAGATTCCTGTTAGTATAACAACATACTTTTCATTTATGCAGCTTTTTATCTGCTTTTTGTTTTCCCTTGTTGGATTGCCAGCAAGGTATCAACTGGAGACTAAATTGGGTTTAAAAGCCTTCCTATTGATTTCTGTAGAACACTTGCCAGTCTTTGGACAGTGATGACCTAGTCATTACCAGACTGCGCTGGGGCGAAATGAAAAAAGTATCATCCTTGTTAATACCGAAGTAACAATCGTTACATGAAACTAGGCATTTGCCTAGTAAAAGCTCTGTCTCGGGCAGCATCTGAGGTGATGCTTATTCGAGCAGCAACATTCCTGCAGGACACAGATGCAGGATAATGTGGCCTTTGTCCCGTTCTCCAACAGTTAGAGCCCAATGTACACATTAAAGCAGTAGTTGTAATACCTCTTTCAGAATGGGTCAGTTGTGATTAACAAATAGTTTGTGTTGTCCTTATTAACTGTTTCATAAGCTATGGCCATTCTTGCTTCGTTGTTTTGGTCAGCAATTCAAGAAGCAAGTAAAATGAATTCCTTTGTTTCCATTAAATGTAGATGTGTTCAGCTAAGCATGCCAGTGTTAAAACTGTCTTTGAGTTAAAAAAACTGTCTTGAGTTTCAAACTATCTTGAGCTCAGCTTGCTGTGGTAACAGCCTTTTGTTTACAGACAGACACCTGAAACTAGTGTAACAGTGAATTTCTTATCCTGCATTTTTAATTTAGTACCTTAAAATCCCCTGACATGTAAATGCTAAAAACATTTTTTTCAGTATGCTTTCAAAATAGTCTGCTCTCTGCATACGTCTCTCTGCTTTGTCCCAAAAAAACAGCAGTTACAAGGTCAAAATTCTCTCATTCAATTCAGAGCTCAGTTTACCATATGCATACATTGGCACACATGCACCAAAAAACATCTCCAGAATATTTCTCTTCATTAGTATGTGTTCTAGCAAAGCAAGGCTTGCTGAAATTTCCATCAGCAAATGGAAAATTTGTTGGTTGTTTCTGACTCTTATGAGAGGAAATATTTTGATTTTTCCCATTCCTTTTAACAGGTAGACTGCATTTATATTTTTTTTAATGCATGAATTGCAAGTGTAAGAAAAATGTCTTTTGACTAATTTTTAAACTACTATACTGTAATGCATGATAAAGCTTTGCTAGTGCAGTATTTAGGAAATGAGAAGGCAAGTCAGGATCTAGTATGCTGTGTGTTGTGCTTTTCGTCTGTCAAATCATTTGACCTCACTGCATATATTAACCTCAACAATATGAATAGAGGATATTTGTTTCGTAATTTATTTTTATCCCTTTATCCTCCCAACACTTAGCGAAAAGGCATCATTTGTTATGAAGTTCCTCTTTGCAAGATCACAAAGATAATCTCAGAATTATGCAATTAGCGTAAAACTGAGATGGTGTACTTTTTTCCTTGACACTCTATTGGCGTGAATCGGGACCACCTTCAGCTTTGGATTTTTGGATGTACGTACTCATACTTAAAGATGTGCGCGCGCAGAGTGTTCATTTGCACCAGGACTTGCGCGTACGTGGTTTTGCCCGCCCGTCCCTATGGACAGACCTGTGAGGTATGCCGCCAGCTGCTGGTTTTGCGTATTGCTGACAGACCTTCCAGATGTCTCGCTTGAGTGTCAGTACAGCGTATCTCGTGAGCGAGGTGTCATCTCACCCCTTTCTCCTGCGCGGGTTTTGCCGAAGGCAGTGGGCTGCGCTCTGCCCCCATCAGACAGTAACTTGCAGCTGTGCAGCGCCGCGCTGAAAGCGTTGGCTGTAGGGCCAACACACGCCCTCTCTGGAACAAGGGCCGCGTTCTGCATGACTGTAAACGCACTGCTGCGGTCAGTCATTAACTGAAGGCGGTTGTTTTCTGCTTCGCCATCGCTTTATCGATTGATTGCTCCGGTGCTTGAAATAGAGGGGTTTCCATTTGTGTGAACCTTTTTGCATATCACCCACAGGTACTTTCTGTCGTTACATGACAGCAATTACACTTTGACTCTAGAGATGGGGGGCCTGATCCTGTTCCCTTGGGTGTTTTCCCATCAGCTTCCCCGGGAGCAAATTGGGGCCTCAGACTTCATAGACTTGATAGAAAATAACTTTCAGTATTTTCCTGTTGAGTTTGCAGGAAATTAATGATTTAGATGCAATAAGATAATAAAAAACCTTGACTGAAAATATTTTGTTACATTAATAAGCTTTTTGGTGAAACAAGCATTGTAAGGCAGCTTTGGGGCAGTGCTGACATGCATAGATGATTTCAGTCAGTATGACTTTCTTAACTCGTCGTATTCTTGCAGAAAAGGTACCTTTAGAGTAGCCGTTTCAAGAGAAACAGAAACCCTCAAAAACACCCTCACTGAAAGCGCACAGACTGATCGCAGCTAATAACACGTTCTCTGTTATAATACTTGTTTCGGAGACAAGCCTGTCTAACATGGCTTCCAAGCACAGTGGATGCCAGTCACTTTGCTGAAGCAGGACGCTGCGTTGCTCAGGCGGCTAGAACAGAGCTCTCAAACACGGGAGAGCGTCTGAAAAGGGATCATGGAAGCATGCCTGAAAAGGGAGCACGCATGCCCGTGGCGGGTCCCAGCCTGTGTTACACGCCGCGAATGCCGGCCGATGCCTGCGTTTGTACTCCTGCCGAAATGAGCGCGGCCCAAGCCGATGCTCTGCGGCGCGGGGCCTCGGGGGTACACACAGCCAGCCTTGCGCAGCGCCGCGAGAGAAGGCGCACGGGCTCTGCAGGGCCCAGCTTCGGATCAGGAAGCTGTTTGGCCGTGTTAGCACGCGCTCGGGTGAATCACCTCAGTGGAGCACTGTGTCGGCACAACTCATTTCCAGGCCCAAGCAAATGCTCTAAATAAGTTAGCTTAGGTATTTCTGTACAACACTGGATTATGCAATGTTGATCACTTCTGTTTCCCGTCAGCTTTAGCACAGCTGTGGTTACTTGGGCATTTTTTAAAATCTGGCACACAAATTACAAACTGAGGCATTCAGGAAGACTTGCTTTCAACTTAAAATAAGAACATCTATGGAGAAGATGCTGCATAAATACATATAAATACTTCTCAGTGTTTAAAGGAGAGAGTGTTGCTTCAGCAGTTTTCTTTTATGCCATCATGTCTTAAAAAAGCATAAGACTTTGATTATTTCCTGATGATTTTATTGAACATTTTCATTTTACTAGAAAGATGAGAAGGGCTAGACAAAACAACAAAGTATGGAAAAAGAGCTGAAGTTTCTCAAGTTAACACAGCAAATTTCTTAATGCTGTGAATTAAGCAAGTGAAGGCAAACAAGGGGGGGGGAATAGTGCTTATGATTAAATAATCATAAAATGAAATAAGTAATATAACTGCCTCAAAGCAACCTTTCTGAATGGAAAAAAGTTATATCAACCTTAAGATTGCTCTGCAAAAAGATAGCAGGGAAAAGTAGAGAAATTGTAATAATAAGCCGTGCAGAATGTCATACAGCTTTCTCCACGCTCACAAATGCAGGAAAAATTGCCACTAGCATCTCGCTCCTCTAGCAGAGCTGAGGGGTGTGAAGGTAATTTCTTGAATTTTATAATTATGAAGTTGCTTCCCCCCTTTTTTTTTCCCCTTGTTTTGTGGGTTTATGCCTCTAATTTCAACCTCTGAATTTTTTATCTTTATAAGTCTTATACAGTAGGCTATGCATTATTATTTAAACTAGGATTAAAATGGGATCAAGTTTGTTAGGCTATGAATTTAATCTGCTGATCCTCAGAAGGTTTTCTGCAGTTGAGGAATGTACTTCAGAAACTAAATGTCCTTCATTTTAAAGAATAGTTTAAAATAAATAAATAAATAGATAAATAAATACATGTGCTCAGGTTTCATCTGATTGCAGTAAAACAGTCCTCCTCCCATGCTGCACTGACTGTACCAATTTGTTGGAATTTACAAAGAAATAAACAGGGAAGCGCACTTTTTAAAGTCTCTCTTGCTATGAATAGCTATCAAACCTAATCAGTTTAGCAAACAATCATGGAAATCCATGGTATTTCTATGTATTATGAGCAATGAAGAATCAAAAGCAGCTGAACAAACCTGATTGCTGCGAACTCATTTGCTGCACTTTTAATGCTTGTTTCACACTCTGACTAGCTTTTTTTTTTTTTGTAGTAACAGTACGTGTTTGCAGTATTAATATCAGTATTTTGGTGTATTTTCCAGATGACAGCATTAGAGAAGGCCACTGGTGATGTTGTGCTCAAGTTCGAACCTTTTGTTCTTCATGTCCTATGTCAAGAGCTCCAAGACGCACAGCTTCTGGTAAAATGACATCAAGTAACAGTGTTACATTGTTGTTCTGTTATAGTCCCTGCTGTAAAAGTAAAAGTGTTGGCTCCTGAGTAAGCTTTAGCACTTAAAAGTAGTCCCAGACGTGCTGTGTGTTTAGTAACTAGGGTAGTAAAAGTAAGCTGATGAAGAAAACACAGCTTTAAACTCAGCAGAGATTTTGCTGTACTTTTTAGAAAATAAAATTACTCGACTACAATTCAGTGTTTGAGCCGAAGCAGGTTGCCTGGTAAAAAAATTTTCCCAGTGAGCCTGGGTTGCGTTTGCTGTCTGAAAGTGATGGGTTTTTTGGATGTCATTTTGCTACCGGCCAGGCCATGTGGCTTCAGTGTCTCAACTAATTTGAGTAGTACCTTTGCCTTCTGCTTTTCCAGAACGACTCCAGAGAGTAATGCGTGATGGGTTTGTTCATTCATTAATGTAGAAAAGAGTTGATTAGCTTCTTTTATAGTACTGCTTGCACTTTTAGCTATAAAAGTGTTGCAGAACTGTCTACACAGTTACCAGCTCTTCAAGATAAAATAGTACAGTGCCCAGAGAGACGCTAATGTCCCATCTGCACTAATGGATTAAGATCAGATAATCAAGATTGACTGTGGTTCTTTGAAAACCAACCACGATTTGCGATGCTGTGTCAATTTGATCTTAAAAACATTTTAACGTAACTAGTATTGCATTAATTTCAGGAGATGCTTTTGAATAAGTTTTTTGCAAAACTGAGATTGTAAGTTGCATTGCAACGCATATATAATTATTTCTTTCTGTGAAAGTGCCTGAGACCTGTTTAAGGTATTTCTTTGTTCTGCAGCATTCGGTGGCTATCAATTCTGGGTTCAGGAACTCTGGTATTACAGTTGGCAGAGGAGGAAAGATTATGATGGTAAGGACTTTTCTACTTACCTGTAAAGAATGGAACAAAATTATATCGTTACTGTTAACCTCAATTTTTTAATTTTTTTTTTTCCAAGCCAAGATCTGAATTGCAATGTGATAGGCAGCTATCACAGGGCATGCTGTAGCAAAGAAGCATCTTTCTGCTGTAGTTGACAGCACACTAATCAATTGTGTGGATAAGTGGTTTTTTTTCCTGCAACCAACTCCCCATATTATTTAAATAACCTTCATAAAATAAAAAACTTTATTCTAGATAAATCCTTCTCTATGTGTTTTTAGGCTGTCCGAAGCACTCATTGCTTAGAAGTTCCATTGAGCCACAAGGGGAAATTGATGGTCTCCAAAGAATATATTGAATTTCTGATACATGTAGCTAATCGGAAAATGGAAGAAAACACAAGGAGGATTGACAGGTTTGTAAGATTACAGCAATCCTATTCATGACATCTAAATCCAAAAGTGAGAGAGGTTATGTAAAAAAAAATGTAAAAAAAGACAACAGACACCCCCCCCAAAGTCTAAAATACAATTACAATTAATTTTTTGAGCTCTGAAGACTATAAAACAGTTTAAGCAAAAGCCTGTAAACAATATGAACTTGCAGACTGTCTTTGTTACTGAGTAGGGTTTAAGTTTCTAATGATATCAGCAATTGTTATTCTAACACAGTAACCGTTTCAGAAGTATTCAGATTGCAGTGCACACTTTAATCCACTAAATGCTTTGCATAGATTCCAAAACTGATGATTTATGAAGGCGGTGGAAGGTTACATGCACTTTGCATTTGTCTCCAGCCAAGGAACAGAATAGGCAGAAAAGCCAAAGAGCGGGAGGATCAAAGGGACGCTGAGAAAGACACCTACATGCACTAACACCAGTTTCTTTTTATATGACCATTGAAAATCTCTGTAGTTGTTAAAGTTAAAAGTAATTGCTAATAGTAGCAGTCTATCTGATCATTGATGCTATCATTCATCAGACATTTAACCTGATACCATTTTATGGTTTCTGTAAGATTAGCGCCATCTTAATGGCACGTGAGTACATCCACTAATTGGTTTCTAACATACAGGCATTACAAAGAGAAGTGACATGGCATACAGAGGACACGTGCTGATATTTCTAATTTTTCATCTGGTATTGGCTAGCACATTTCAATGTTAGCAACAATTTTCTTCTCTTAACATGTTTTGTTTATATTACAACAGCATTAGTTTCCCAGGGTGGTTTTTCCGATCCTGGGCAAACCTGCAACAATAATAACTGCACAGTTGTTTCTTTCTAGATTCTACAAATGCTTAGAGTCAGCTTTAAAAACTGCCGTCAGTGCAAACAACTCACCTTCTGAGGAGACGGAGAAGAATCGCTTTGGGTACATTCGCAGAAGGAAGAGAAAGACCATTCAAGAACAGGGTGTACACACCTCTCCAAAGGACCAGAATGAAGAATTGGAGTCTGAGGATGATACAGAAACCAATCTTGATATTTTTGCTGAAATCATGATCTAGACTAAGACACGCGAAAGGAAATGGCAATCTGAATAGTAATTGTAATGCTCTTTGTAAGAGATATAAATACTGCTCTGTTCTAAGTAGTAACATTCTCATGGACATTTAACAGAAAAAAACGTAGTTAAACATAATTGTGAACAGGTTTAATGCCACAGAAGCACAGAGAACAAAACCTTAGAATGTTTTGGGTTTTTTTTTTAACAGCACAGTTGAATTAATGATCTTTTACTCTGTCTGTCTGTTATCACAGAAGTAACTGGTTTGCTACAGCCTGTGGCCATGTTCTCCACGGAAGCATTTCATTTCCAAATGCTGAGTTCAGGCCTTCTGATTTTTGCACCGCAGGGAAACTCTAAAACTGGGTTGTTACCCTTGAAGGTTTTTAATCCCTGTAGAACCCCTGCAAAACAGTGTGCACCAATATAGATGGCCCTTTCAAAACAACACACAGCCACAAGAACAGCACCTGATGTGGAGGTTAGAGTAGAAAAGTACAAGGTACGTACTTCTCTACGCCAGCTTCAGCCGCATGCGTCCAGGATCCTTCCTGACTCTTGCACCAGGCAGCAAAGTTGATGCTGTTTTCCTGCACTTGACTCCGTTATGGGGTTCCGGCCCCACTGTGTTCATGTGTTCTGCTTCCCTTGGCCAGCAGCTATTGTGTTATTTTTCTTTGCAACTTTTAGCCAACTCTGTATGCTGATAGTTCGTTAGCTTACTTACGTACCTTTCTATGTGGCCAGCACCCAGCTTCAGTTCTGGCTGTTGGGCAGAAAGTCAACCGAAGTGTATAGTAACGGGCTTTCTTAGCAGGCTAGGAACCACTGACGTGCAATAAATGTTAAATATAAAACAGCGTCATAATTTGTGCACTCCTCTATTGTACCACCGGAAAAGTCACTCCGTACTCATAGTGTATTTTTCAGAAAAATGAGGAATTTGTAACTCCCAGTTCATAGAGGCAGGGAGTTGTCATTGTTTCCATTACATAAGCCTATGTCTTGGGGACATTTTAATTCCACTGCAAAAATTTGATGTACTAGGTGGCAGGCAAAGGGAAAAGTAATCGGGGGCTTTAAATAGGTTCTGAAAAAACTCTTAGGCAGTGTTTCCAGTAGCAGGCATGCCAAAAAAAATAAGCTTGAGCCTTTTGTGTTGCTTGTTTGTGTTACTAACTTACAACTTGGAAAAATTTGGTGCGCTTGCTTTCATCTTACTTCTGGTGGCTTGAAAGACCTCAGCACCTGGCTGGGGCTTGGGAAAGTGAGAGGCCAAGACGTTTCTGTCCTTCTTACAAGGAGATTGCAGTCGTGTCTGGTGAAATGCTGGGTGGTTGATGCTGTCCTTAGCTGTTGGCTGTGAGCACAAATTGAGCAAAGAGCAAAAAGAGCAGGCCCTATTTTCCTCCTTTGTGGAGGGGGCAAGGCGCTGGTGACAAATTTTGAAGATAAAGAACATCAGCTTGTGAGGCGACCAAGTACGTAAGATGTTGAAATACCACAAGAAACCTTCAAAAGTCATCAGGCACACATGGTGTTCTCAAATCTCGTGTATGTGAGCGGACTAATCCTTGTTTGATTCTGACTGAACCCGGGGGGATCATTTCTAACGCTGAAGAGCTGCTTGCTGGGAGGCATGCGGCAAGGACCCCTCCCCTGGCCGGAGCAGAGCATGGACGTGGTGGGGCCGCTGCAGCAAAGCCAGCCCGCGCGGCGGCAGGTGGGAGCAGCAAGGGTCCCCGCGGCCGGCCAACAAGCTCCTCGGGGCCTGGGGACGGGGCTCTGCCGCACACAGCGGCCCTGGGGCAGGGGCTTGCTTCAGGCCTTCACAATCCCAAGTTCTTGTAGACCTTCCTTTCCATTCTGAGGCACCATTGCATTTCTTTGAACCGAAGCCCCAAAGCTTCCACCAACAAACAGCAGCATCTGCTTCAGCACAGACCAGCTACCCTGGCGTGGCCTCGGTGAGCCGCCAGCTGGCTGGCCCCCTTCCCGCTGGCAGGGGGTCCCACCGTCCCCACCGCCCGGGGCGTAGCCCCTGCCTGCGCAGGCAGCAGTTGTTGCTTTTAAGAGCAGGGGGGTGGATTTCAGAGTTTGTTCAGCACAGTCTGAACCACCTTCTGCTTTTAAAGCAGTCCTGAGGAGGTCTGGCTCTGTTGGAAGTGACTGCAAGTGACTCTAGACGCTGTGAAGGAACGTGGGCAGCTCCCATGCGCTTTGCAGTGCTGTGATCTTGCACCACACGTGGGAGGATAAAATTCAGCACTGGAAAAGCAGAGATGCAAAGAATCCGTACCAGACCACCTCCAGGCCAAAGAGTCTGTGTTTTTGAGACTGGAGGAGGCCTGTTTCAGAACTGGGAGAATGTTAACTTCCAAGTTAGGAATGCATGTGTGTAATGTGGGAGAGGGATCACAGATACTGATTTTGTGTATAAACCAGGACTTCGGTATGCTTTCGAGGGCAGAGCTGGAGGAAAGAGTATTCAATGCAACTACTTCAGCTTTGGGGAAGCGGCTTTTTTCTTTTCCCTTTTTAAATATGGTTTGTTGGAAATCAATGTGTGATATGATCCCACATTCCTCTTAAAAACAACATTAAATTCAGGAAGATTTTTCGACAGTCTTAACATAGAAAGGTTATTGCCATCTTATTACTTTATACCTGTTAACACCAATTCATGAAGACTGTTAGGGACCTCACACAAAAAAACCAAGACCCTACAACAAGAAAAATAAACAGTTGCATGATTCTCAGTGAAAGATTAGGGAATCATGTTACTTCAGTGTTTAAAATATTGAACAGTTTTTACAAGGTTTTTCTGATTTTTACCCCCCCTAAAGGTTTCAGAGGGTGATGCTGAGGTGGTGTTTCACCAGCCCTGCAGCCGTGCCAGGAAGGTGCAGAGCACCAGCACCGCCCGGCTCCACACACCCCTGCCCTTATTTGCCTGTATATCAGGGGATAACCATGCTTTTCCCCAGTCTTACCCAAGCTTCACATGCTCTTTTTGAGATTAATTTTGTCAAGCTGTGTTTTATTTCCAGCTCCTATAACTAATTCTGTTACACTCTAGATGCAATACTCAGCTGCAGACTACAGGCACCCCAGTGAAGAGAAGTTTGGCTACACACAAGAGGAGGCAGCAGCCTTTGGGCTGCTGGGGTAATTCTAGGGTTCCTGGCAGAAACAAAAATTACTGATAAAAAACGAGATCCTAAAATCGGCAAATCTTTACCATTTATAAGTGTGCTTAGCCACTTCATTAATTAAAAGGTATTTTCAGCCCAATTTTCATATTTGCTTTTGCTATGTTAAACTATGGGAACAGTTTAAATTACAATTTCCTTCACTTTGCATTCAGTTGTTTCTGGGGAGGCAGAGGTATTCATTCACTCTAGTAACTGATCATCTTTTTCTCACCCAGAACATTTAGCATCCATACCAGAAAATCACTTCAAGTTGTCATTCCTCAAATTAGAGGAAGCACTGGCCAGTCGTGCTCACAAATGGCATCCAGCAGGCACTTCAGCCTGAAAGTCACTTGACTGATTGACCAAGATCATTCTTTACATCCAAATCACAGATGTCACAAGCACAAGTACTTGCTTGAAACAGCTTCTTCCTCTGAAACTTAAGTACTTAAATCGGCTTACGAGAACGTAACTAACAGCATCAGATTGCAGCGGAAATCACTGTTTTCCAAGGGAGTTAAAACTCCCAGGATAGGACAGCTTATCAGTTTTCAGTCACGAGCCCTATTAATTCTTTACTTGAATTTGCCCGAGTCTATCTGCTTAACAACAACGTGCAATTGTATAAAATTTAGTTGCAATTCTTTAAAACAACTTTGTACTATTAAATATACCATGCGCTGGAGATTTAGAAGGTCTTCAGCACATTTAGTTACTGAAAATACACAATTACTTCACAATATCTTGTCAATTTGATTTTACATAATGTGATATTACGGAAGACGTTTAACTTCTGTTTTTCCAACAGTTGAAAATAACAGCAGTGCAGCATGCTGCACATTTTTTTTCCTTTGAAAGGAAATTTGAGTCTTTTTTTAAAAACGGATAATCATATGCCTAAATTTTCCTAACCGCCTGCTTAATTTCTTTACACCGAGATAAAGTAAAGCTTGTAAGAACTGTCTTAAACCTCTTTTTAACACAGTATCCAAATTCCGTGTAAAGTTACACATACGCTTTTATTCTGCTTTCTGGATGCAGTTTATTTATAGCAACTGAGCAGATACAATACTATGGTCAATTTTATACTGGGGGAAAAAAAAAACACCACCTTGCTTTGTTTTGACCGGGCCCCTCGCGCGCGGCGCTCGGAGGGTGCGGGGTGCGGCCTGAGCAGAGCGCCTGGCCCGCACACGGGTGCCAGAGCTCGCGCCCCATGT